>NW_011500150.1:19965-41787 GCF_000495115.2 Populus euphratica | reverse complement strand
GTTAAGGAGTTATTGATACTTCAAATGCAAAATGATGATATAAAACCATGATAAAAATGCACTTTTAAGTACTAATCACACATTATTGTTTAATTATTTTTTTTAAGTTGGGTTTCTATTTGTTGATCTTTTATAAGGTTTAAGATAGATATCTCTTTATGAGAAAGTCTCTATCTTATTGGGTTAAATCTTAACTGTTCTAGAATATGAATTTTAGCATCGCATTTATTTACACCTTGTATCTTTAATACATAATGGTATAGTTTATCATATAATTTTACACCATGCAAATATTAAAGTCTACATTTGGACCTTAAAAAAATAGAAAAAAGTTTTTGATATTTTGGCCAAACTCTAATAGATGATCATAAATTGGTTATAATATCTATTTTTTTGGATTTTCAAAAGATGAATATATGTAATTTTTTTAATAAAAATATGCTTGAAAAATTTTAGAATTTGGTCATATGCATGAAAATAAAATATTTTTTTATTTTTGAAAATGAAAATTAATTTAAAAATTATTGAATTTTTTTGAAATATTTCAGAGAAAATCGAGTATTTTAATGCTGGGTCCGTATCTTACAGTTTAAGTATACAAACCTAATATTAAACAAAAATGGTAGAAAAACAAGCAAGAAAATCATAATTGTTTTAAAGGATTTTTGAAATGTTTCTATTTTTTTACTATATAATATATAATATCAATTAATAATTATTAAAACATGTGGGCTAAGCATGGTTGAGTCGATCTCGACCTAACAAATTGTTTTTTTTTTAATTTTTAGGGTCGGGCCAGAAAGTTAGGTTGAGCCAGATATGACCCGACCCAACATCCACTACATGAGCTTTATTGGAGAGCATAAAATTGAAAGAGCCTTACTTGATCTTGGTGCTAGTGTGAATTTACTTCCATATTCAGTTTTTCAGAGTCTCAATCTAGGTGAGTTAAAACCAACTTCTATATCTCTTTTACTTGCCGATAGATCTGTAAAAGTGCCTAGAGGAATAATTGAAGATGTGTTAGTACAAGTCGATAAATTCATTTATCCTGTGGATTTTATTGTCTTGGACACAGAACCTGTTGAAGCATGTAATTCATTTCCTGTTATTTTAGGACGTCCGTTTCTTGCAACCTCTAACGCATTGATTAATTGTAGGAATGGACTGATGAAGCTATCATTTGGAAACATGACATTGGAGATGAATATTTTCAACATTTGCAAGCAACCTGGAGATGATAATGATTTACAAGAAGTAGATCATATTGATGAATTAGTTTATGATCAACTTGAATCTACTTTAAGTAAAAATGAATTGGATGAAACTGAAGATTTGCAAATGGTTTATTCTGAGGAAGAAATCACGAATGAAACAAGCACCGAAAATGTTGATGCGAATCTTTTGTCAACAGTGACAACAGATTCGACATCTGACATCACACCAATCGATGATTACTTTCCTAACAAATCCTTACTTTCTCTTAGTTCAATGCCTTGGTATGATAAAAATATTAATTTTCTTGCTTTAGGAGATTTGCTAGCTGATTGGAGTACCCAAGACAAAGAAAAGTTTTTGAACGAAGTGAAGAGCTTTTATTGTGATGACCCTAACTTATTCAAATATTGTCCTGATCAAATATTTCAAAGATTCATTCCCGACAATGAGGTAAGTAGTGTCATTAAACTTTGTCATTCTGAAGCATGTGGAAGTTATTTCTCGTCAAAAAAGACTGCTGCAAAAATCTTTCAAAATGGATTTTATTGGCCCACCATGTTCAAGGACACACATGCATTCTGCAAAACTTGTGAAAATTGTCAAAAAATTGACACTGGTCAAAAAGTTTTGTTTTATGATTCTCAACTCTATGCATTCCCTAAAGAGCTAAGATTAAGATGGACCAATCCTTATGGGGCCTGTGATATTGAGAATTCAATGAATGACAATGATTTTAAGGAAAATGGACATCGTTTGAAAGCTTACTTTGATAATTTTCCTAGTGAAAATGAATCAGCTGGTTTGAATGATCTTGTAGATAAAGGTTGATTATTTTGTTTTTCTCACATTGTTTTTGTGTTTCTTTTTGAGTGATTTTTGCTAGTTTCTCTCACCCCGGTCAAATGGCGGATAACGGTACTCCGTGACTTAAGTCGGTTCTTTCAGTTTCCCACAATAACTGATATTTGTGTATATATTTGTGCAATTCTTTGAATCTCTCTTCTAATTCTCATTTGAAAATGGACACTAATCTTGAAAAATTGAAAAAGTATTTTCCCGCTCTGCCTCAGAATGCGATTACAAAAATTTACCGTGCTAGATGTGCAAGATTGAGATTGTTAATGAATCATGGAATTCCTGAAGATATTCGTTGGTTGATTGAAGCAAAGGTCCGATTATCAGGTGAGTCCTCTAATTTCTTTATTTCACACATGCCTGGAACAGGTAAAAGCACTTTTGCAAAGAAACGTCGTGCAAAACGACTAGAAGTCTGTCATCGATGTGCTAGATGGACTTGTAATACACAATGTCGTTCTTTAGGAATGGTATCTATAAACCGTGAAGATAAAATACAATTCATTAAGGATGGCCTGAGTAAGGAGTCTTTAGATAATCTTCTATTGACTCTTGAGACGCATCCTAGTGGAGATGTGCATCGTGCAATTCATGATTTATGGCCACTATTTCATAAAGAACATGATCGACTTAGTCTTGGGAATCTGACTAAAAAAGACCCTGTTTGCCAGTTTTTAAGAAAACTGGATGGGAAGCCTATCCCCGACCCATAGAGGGCGTTTAAGCCGTTCTTGGACGTAAAACCAAGGGAAGATGTGAGCCACAATCACAACTACCTGTACATACACATGTTTTTTTTCAAAAGTAAATAAATAAATAAAAAGAGAGAGAGAGTGTGTGAGACTCTAGCTGGCCTACATATAGATGTTATGATTGCCTTTCTAATTTCTCATCTATAAAACCCTCTTTTCCTTCCTTTCATTTCTACTCAACCCATACATTTAACAAATACAGAAGTGTGTAGAAATGGCAAGTTCCTCAGGTCATCAAATAAGAAATATTTGTGTTTTCGGTGGATCTAGTCCTGGGAAAGAAAAGGAGTTTTTAGAATCAGCAAATCATCTTGGTTAGGTGCTAGCTGAGAGAAAGATTCATTTAGTGTATGGGGGAGGCAGTCTTGGGTTAATGGGAGGTGTGTCAATAGCTGCATTTTTAGGAGGTAGTCAAGTTTTGGGGGTCGTCCCTGAAGCTTTGGCACAAGGGGACATCATTGGAAAAACAATTGGAGAGGAACTTCAGGTCTCCACAATGTCGGCTCGAATGAATGCAATGTTTAACCATGCTGATGCTTTCATTGCTTTACCAGGTGGTCTAGGCACATTGGAAGAGATCTTTCATATTTCCTCTTGGGCTCAATTGCACATTCACCATAAACCCATAGGTTTGTTAAATGTTAATGGTTATTATGATAAGTTGTTGTCTTTTCTTGATCATGCTGTGGAACAGGAATTTCTAACATCTTCTGCACGACAAATCATAATCTCTGCTGCTACTGCTGAACAGTTGATTGACCAACTACAATCTTTCATTCCTGTGATTGATCCTTCCATGAGTCGCATAAATTGGTCATCTACGGGAAGCCGTAAAAAGCTTAGATTGGATTTGAGCCTTCATTTGTGAATTTTTGTGTCTTTTGGTTTTATTATTGTGTTTTGTTATTTCTTATTTTTGTTTTAGTGTGTTTCAGGTTTTGTCAGTGTTCGTTATTTCAGGTGATATCTTTTATACTCTATCTTTCTACCTTAGAACATTGAGGACAATGTCTCGTTTTGGTTGGGGGGAGAGGGTAGTAGTTGATAAAAAAAAATTGTTTTTCATTTCATAAAGCATGTGCATAATTGTTGTTACTAGGATGGCAGAGTAAAGGAGTTCTTTTGTTAAAGTGACTCTTGAGACGCATCTTAGTAACCATTCTTAACAAGGTCTATTATAATACTTCCTGAAATATTCAGGTTTACAAACTCTCGTATTGTTACCACTTAATTCTGCTCATATACTTATTTAACATGTATTCTTAAACCTTAATTTACACACACACACTTTAACATATGATTGTGGGTTGCATATTGGATTATTACATTATTTATGTTCTTTTGTTAAAGGTAACAACTAAGGGAAAGGGATTGTATATAATTAAAAAAAAAACATGAAAAAAAAGAAAGAAAAAAAAAAGAAAAAAAAGAAGAAAAAAAAATGATGATAATAAAAATGTAGATAAGTTTGGTTTCGTAGCCTCCCTAACCTAAGCAATTAAGTCCGAAGGGGTGTTTTAACACCTAATACCCTAAAGTCAACTGACTTGGGAGCTATTGGCCCAACGCTTGTTACATGGGTTGAGGAGAAAAGCTTAAGGGAATCAAACATTGCACTATCTACATATCAGTATCTGCGACCCGAGTTACTAAGCTCGTAGGGGTGTCTTAACACCTAATGCCCTAAGACCAACTGGTCTGGGAGTCATTAGCTGAAAGCTCGTTACATGGGTTAAAGATGCATGATGTTTTTAAAGTATATGTATATAGAGTTAAAAAAAAAAAACAAGAAAAAAGAAAAAAAAAGACAAAAATAATAATCCCAACCCAAGGAAGTTAACCTTAAACATTAGAACAAAAATTTTGTTTTCTTCCAAGAAAAGCCCCATAATTATGTGTTGATACATTGAGCACAAAAGAAAGGTTTATTAATATCTTGTTAAGAGGTATTGAGCAGATATATAAATTTAATGAGAGTTTGTTTATCTGGATAGATTAATGGAAGTTAAATGATGAATACCTTGCTTTGTGAAATTTGCAAATTGTTTTAACGCTTTGATTACTAGGGACTAGTAATAAGCTGGTTGGGGGGTGTGATTAGTACTTAAAAGTGCATTTTTATCATGGTTTTATATCATTATTTTGCACTTGAAGTATCAATAACTCCTTAACTAAAATATGTTTTATAATAATATATCTAATAATATAAGATACCTTTAATTTGTGGTAAATATTTATTTTAAATACAGATATTGATTGATGACTTTAAGAACTTAAATTGCAAGGATAAAGAGATGGCCAAACTTAGAAAAGAGATGTCGGTGCAATCCAAACCGGAACACTGTTCGATAATTGGGTCATATCTAGAGCTATAGATCTCATATTTAGGTCCACTTTATATGAATGGAAAGGTAAGACATAGGTCTACAACTTTCATATGAAGCCTAAGATCTAAAAAGACCATTTTCAAGTCCAAATTGTAACAACAACAAAGAAGCCCAAATTTGTCTTCCAGCCTGAGCACTGTTTAGTATTTTGGCCATATCTGGAGTTCTGATAGTCCAAATGAGCTGAATTATTTACATAAGATATCTAAGACAATTTCCTACAACTTTCATGTTTTTGAGTGACTCTAATTTTAACGTTATCAATGACATTACTACTACATAATTATGTCATATTTGGAGCTGTAGATCTCGGATTTAGGTCTACATTATATGGATGAAAAGTAAGACATAGGCCTACAATTTTTATTTGGAGGTTTGGTTTTAAGAATGTTGTTTTCAAGTCTAAATTATAGCAACAATGAAGAAGTATGAATTTGTTCTACAACCTAGACACTGTTTATTGTTCAACCAATATCTTGAGTTCTAGAAGTTCAAATGACTCGATTTTTTTTCCTGGAAAGCTGAGACAATTTTCTAGAATTTAATGTGTTGGTCTAGTTCAAATTATGATGTTAACAATAATGTTTTATTTAGATAAGAGAAGATAAGGATTGTGACCTAGTCAAGAGTTGGTCACTCACTCATTAATTAGTTATCAAATAAATAGTTCTTAATTTTGTCTTATAAAAGGAAGCATTTGTCATGTATTTAGGCATCTTGGTTTCTAGATCAAGATCATGCTCTTGCTTTCTGTCTTTTTATTTTGTAATGCTTAAGTTTTGTTTTCTTTAATATCTTGTTTATGCCTTTTAGTTTCTCTTCTTAGTTAACTTTTATTTTATTTATGTTCTTATCTTGTTTATTTACGTTTCTTTTCTTCACTATAATTAGTTAAGTTTATTATGTCAAGGTGAAAAGGTTACACTAATAGTGTAAGAATAAGTATAGTATAAACTTAACATGGACTTTAATGTTTGATACTAATATGTTTTGTATTTGTTATCTTGTTCACTCTTTAATACTTTATTTGTTAAATGACTAATCTAGATTTATATTGTATAACACGTAGTACATCAAATACTTGACACTTTCATAGCATAAATTGTATGGTATAACTAACTCTTGTGCTACAAATGAAACTTGATTTGTTGTTAACATAAGTTATAATCATGAATGCCTAACAATATTTACAAGTATTAAGCATTATTCAAATAAGATAAGTAATGTACTCATGTTGAAATTTACAATCTGATTGAAACCTTCTTTGTGTGTGATTTCCATTTGAATAATAAGATTTTATACTATACTTGTTTGGAATACTATTAGTGGATCTTCTAACCTTACATTTGTTGTTATCATTATTTGATCCTCACATTAATCTTTCATCTCAAAGTTCTCATGAACTTCTTTTTCTTCTTCTTCTTCTTCTTTTATACTATTACTACTACTATTACTAGTACTACTATTAGTATTAGTATTATTGCTATTTGATTGATACTTAAAAGTATATTTTTATCAAGGTTTTATATCATCATTTTGCACTTGAAGTATCAATAACCCCTTAACTAAAGCATGTTTTATAATAATATATCTAATAATATAGGATACCTTTAATTTGTGGTAAACGTTCATTTTAAATGAAGGCCTATCACATAAATAAAAGGATTGATTGATAAATTTAAGAACTGAAATTGAAAGGATAAAGAGATGGCCAAACTTAGAAAAGAGATGTTAGTGCCATTTTCAACTTTATATGGATGGAAAGGTAAGACATAGGCCTACAACTTTCATATAGAGCCCAATATCTAAAAAGACCATTTTCAAGTCCAAATTACTGCAACAATAAAGAAGCCCAAATCTATTCTCCAACCCGAGCACTGTTCAGTATTTTCACCATATTTAGAGTTCTAGAAGTCGAAATGAGCTGAATTGTTTATACAAGAAAGTTGAGACAATTTACTACAACTTTCATGTTTTCAAATGGCTTCCATTTTGAAGTCATCAATGACGTTTTGGGCAGACAAGAGAAGATAAGGATTGTCACCAAGTCAAGAGTTGGCCACCCACTTTTCAATTAGTCATCAAATCAATAGTTCCTAATTTTGGCCTATAAAAAGAGGCATTTGCCATGCATTTAGGCATCTTGGTTTCCAGATCAAGATCATGCTCTTCTTTTCTCTCTTTGTATTTTTTGTAATATTTATGCTTTGCTTTCCTTAATATCAAGTCTATGCCTTTCAATTCCTTTCATTTGCTTTGTTAACTCTTATCTTATTTATGTTCTTATTTTGTTTATTTATTTTTCACTTAGTTAACTTTTATGTTCTTATTTTGTTTATCTATTTTTCTTTCTTTCATTATGTCTAGCTAAGTTAGTTATGTCAAGGTGAAAAGGTTACACTAATGGTGTAAGAATAAGTATAGTGTAAACTTAATATGGACTTTAATGTTTGATACTAACATGTTTTATATTTGTTATCTTGTTCACTCTTTAATACTTTGCTTGTTAAATGATTAATCTTGATTTATGTTGTATAACACTTGGTACAACAAATACTTGGTACTTTCATAGCCCATACTGTATGGTATAACCGACACCTGAGCTATGAAAGGAACTTGATTTGTTGTTAAGATAAGTTATAATCATGAATGCTTGACGAGATTTACAAGTATTAGCATTAATTAAATAAGATGACTAATGTAATCATGTTAAAAATATATAATCTGATTGGAACCTCCTTTGTGTGTGGTTTCCAATTCAATAATAAGAGTTTATACTATACTTGTTTGATATACCATTAGTGGAACCTCTAACCTTGACATTTGTTATTATTATTGTTTAATCCTTACATTAATTTTCCATCTCCAAGTTCTCATCATCATCTTCTTCTTCTCTTTCTTTATTATTATTATTATTATTACTACTACTACTATTAATACTTCTTCTTCTCTTTCTTTACTATTATTATTATTATTATTATTATTATTATTAGTATTATTGTTGTTGTTGTTGCTATTGTTGTTATTGTTATTGTTGTTGTTGTTGCTTATAATTTGTAAAATTAACCTCCCTGTGGTTCGACCCGGTCTTGCTGGGTTATTTATTACTTCGACACTCCTGCACTTAGGAGAAGACATCAATCTTTTTGTCGTGTCAAGTTTTTGGTGTCGTTGCCGGGGAGGTAAGTTCTTGTATAAATTATAGTATTTATTTTATTTTCTCTTTTCACTTTTCTTGTATATAACTTTGTTTCTTTTCTCTTGTTTCTTCTTCTTTTGTTTTCTTCTTCCTTTTATTCTATTCCTACACGTGCATGAGAGTGCGGTCACGTACATCAAGTGGTAGACTTTGTATTTTTTTTTTTTTTATTCCTACACGTGCATGAGAGTGTGGTCACGTACATCAAGTGGTAGACTTTGTAGGGTATCCTCATCATTTTCAGAAAATATGGCCGAAGATAATCAATCACTTCATAATGAAAATAATAAGAATAACCGTGCTAGAACACTTAGAGACCATATGAATCCCACAAGAACAAGTGCACCATCATGCATAGTTTGTCCTCCCGATGCATCTCATTTTAATTTTAAACCAGATATTATTCAACTTTTACCTTCTTTTAATGGCTTAGAATTGGAAAAACCATACTTGCACTTAAGGGAATTTAAGGAGGTTTGCAACACATATAACAATTTAAATTGTAGCATGAACACCATCAGATTAAAGTTTTTTTCCTTTTTCATTAAAAGATAAAGCTAAAACATGGCTACAAAATTTAAGACCAAGATCCATTCGTGCTTGGGATGAAAGGCAACAACAATTTTTAAAGAATTTATTCCCATCTCATAGAACAAAGTCTTTCAAAAGACAAATCACCACTTTCACTTAAAAACCAGGAGAAACATTTTTCTAATATTGGGATAGGTATCGAGACTTGCTTAGTACTTGCCCTCATCATGGTTTTGAAACATAGAGATTGGTTTCACATTTCTATGAAGGGTTAACACCTAAAGATAGGCAAATGGTTGAATTGATGTGCAATGAAACTTTTGAAGATAAAGACCCTGATGAAGCAATGGAGTACTTAGACTTGTTAGTTGAAAATGCTCAAAATTGGGACACTACAGGTACTTATGAGGCACCAAGTAAAACTCAACCTCATACATCTAGTGGAGGTATGTAAAACCTTAGGGAAGATCATGACCTTCAAGCCAAGTTTGCATCTTTAGCTAGAAAAGTCGAGGCACTAGAATTGAAAAAGAGTGGTCAATTAAAATCTGTTGAAAACATTGTGTGTCAAATCTGTAAAACAAATGAACACTCAACCAACGATTTTCCAACCTTGCCTTCTTTTAAGGAATGTTTCCCTGAACATGCCTATCTGTTGAAAACATTGTGTGTCAAATCTGTGAAACAAATGAACACTCAACCAACGATTGTCCAACCTTGCCTTCTTTTAAGGAATGTCTCCATGAACAAGCCCATGCTTTAAACAGTTTCCAAAGGGCCAACCACAACCCATACTCCCAAACATACAACCCTAGTTGGAGAAATCACCCAAATTTCAGTTGGAAGAGTGAGAACAACAATGCACAAACTTTACAACCACCATTTCAAGCACACCACAATTTCCAAAATTCTCATGGATATGCACCTCTTTATGCTCCACCTCTTAGAAAAAATCTTGAGGAAACATTGCATGCATTCATTGAAAAGCAAGAGACAATCAATACTCAACTTGCTCAAAACATGACAGATTTTAAAGATACTCTTGCAAAATTAACATCTGCTCTCAGTTTCCAAGAGAAAGGTAAGTTTCCATCTCAACCACAACAAAATCCCAAGGGGCAATACAATGCAAATGTAAGTAGTTCCGGAAGCCAACACATGGATCAAGTCAAATCAGTCACTACTCCGCGTAATGGTAAGGTTATTGAAAAACCCTCTCTTAAACCTTATGAGAAAGTGCCTAGAGGAATAATTGAAGATGTGTTAGTACAAGACGATAAATTCATTTATCCTGTGGATTTTATTGTCTTGGACACACAACCTGTTGAAGCATGTAATTCATTTCCTATTATTTTAGGACGTCCATTTCTTGCAACGTCTAACGCATTGATTAATTGTAGGAATGGACTAATGAAGCTATCATTTGAAAACATGACATTGGAGATGAATATTTTCAACATTTGCAAGCAACTTGGAGATGATAATGATTTACAAGAAGTAGATCATATTGACAAATTAGTTTATGATCAACTTGAATCTACTTTAAGTAAAAATGAATTGGATGAATCTGAAAATTTGCAAATGATTTATTCTCAGGAAAAAATCATGGATGAAAAATGCACCAAAAATGTTGATGTAGATCTTTTGTCAAAAGTGACAGCAAATTCGACATCTGACATCACACCAATCGATAATTACTTTCCTAACGAATCCTTACTTTCTCTTAGTTCAATGCCTTGGTATGATAAAAATATCAATTTTCTTGCTTTAGGCGATTTGCTAGCTGATTGGAGTACTCAAGACAAAAAAAAGTTTTTGAACGAAGTGAATAATTTTTATTGTGATGACCCTAACTTATTCAATTATTGTCCTGATCAAATATTTCAAAGATTCATTCCTGACAATGAGGTAAGTAGTGTCATTAAACTTTGTCATTCTAAAGCATGTGGAAGTTATTTCTCGTAAAAAAAGACAGCTGCAAAAATCTTTCAAAATGGATTTTATTGGCCCACTATGTTCAAGGACACGCATGTATTCTGCAAAACTTGTGAAAATTGTCAAAAGATTGATACTGGTCAAAAAGTTTTGTTTTATAATTCTCAACTCTATGCATTCCCTAAAGAGCTAAGACCACGATGGAGCAATCCTTATGGGGCCTGTGATATTGAAAATTCAATGAATGACAATGATTTTAAGGAAAATGGACATCGTTTGAAAACTTACTTTGATAATTTTCCTAGTGAAAATGAATTAACTGGTTAGACTGATCTTGTAGATAAAGGTTATTTTTTTTTTCTCACATTGTTTTTTTGTTTCTTTTTCAGTGATTTTTGCTAATTTCTCTCACCACAGTCAAATGGCGGACAACGGTACTCAGTGACTTAAATCGGTTCTTTTAGTTTTCCATAATAACTGATATCTGTGTATATATTTGTGCAATTCTTTGAATCTCTCTTCCAATTCTCATTTGAAAATAGACACTAATCTTGAAAAATTGAAAAAGTATTTTCCCGCTCTACCTCAGAATGCGATTACAAAAATTTACCGTGCTAGATGTGCAAGATTGAGATTGTTAATGAATCATGGAATTCCTAAACATATTCGCTGGTTGATTGAAGCAAAGGTCCGATTATTAGGTGAGTCCTCTAACTCCTTCATTTCATAAATGCCTGGAACAGGTAAAAGTACTTTTGCAAAGAAGCGTCGTGCAAAATGACTGAAAGTCTGTCATCAATGTGCTAGATGGACTTGTAATACATAATGTCGTTCTTTAGGAATGGTATCTATAAACCGTGAAGATAAAATACAATTCATTAAGGATGGCCTGAGTAAGGAGTCTTTAGATAATCTTCTATTGACTCTTGAGACGCATCCTAGTGGAGATGTGCATTGTGTAATTCATGATTTATGGCTACTATTTCATAAAGAACATGATCGACTTAGTCTTGGAAATCTGGCTCTAAAAAACCCTGTTTGCCAGTTTTTAAGAAAACTGGATGGGAAGCCTATCCCTGACCTATAGAGGGCGTTTAAGCCGTTCTTGGACGTAAAACCAAGGGAAAATATGAGCCACAATCACAACTACCTGTACATACACATGCTTTTTCAAAAGTAAATAAATAAATAAATAAAGAGAGAGAGAGAGTGTTGAGACTCCAGTTGGCCTACATATAGGTGTTATGATTGCCTTCCTTCCTTCCTTTCATTTCTACTCAACCCATACATTCAATAAATATAAAAGTGTGTAGAAATGGCAAGTTCCTCAAGTCATCAAATAAAAAGTATTTGTGTTTTCGGTGGATCTAGTCCTGGGAAAGAAAAGGAGTTTTTAGAATCTGCAAATCATCTTGGTTAGGTGCTAGCTGAGAGAAAGATTCATTTAGTGTATGGGGGAGGCAGTCTTGGGTTAATGGGAGGTGTGTCAATAGCTGCATTTTTAGGAGGTAGTCAAGTTTTGGGGGTTGTCCCAGAAGCTTTAGCACAAGGGGACATCATTGGAAAAACAATTGGAGAGGAACTTTAGGTCTCCACAATGTCGGCTTGAATGAATGCAATGTTTAACCATGCTGATGCCTTCATTGCTTTACCAGGTGGTCTAGGCACATTGGAAGAGATCTTTCATATTTTCTTTTGGGCTCAACTGCACATTCACCATAAACCCATAGGTTTGTTAAATGTTAATGGTTATTATGATAAGTTGTTGTCTTTTCTTGATCATGCTGTGGAACAGGAATTTCTAACATCTTCTGCACGACAAATCATAATCTCTGCTGCTACTGCTGAATAATTGATTGACCAACTACAATCTTTCATTCCTGTGATTGATCCGTCCATGAGTCGCATAAATTGGTCATCTAAGGAAAGCCGCAAAAAGCTTAGTTTGGATTTGAGCCTTCATTTATGAATTTTTGTGTCTTTTGATTTTATTATTGTGTTTTGTTATTTTTTATTTTTATTTCAGTGTGTTTCAGGTTTGTCAGTGTTCGTTATTTCAGGTGATATCTTCTATACTCTATCTTTCTACCTTAGAACATTGAGGACAATGTCTCGTTTTGGTTGGGGGGAGAGGGGAGTAGTTGATAAAAAAAAATTGTTTTTCATTTCATAAAGCATGTGCATAATTGTTGTTACTAGGATGGCAGAGTAAAGGAACTCTTTTGTTAAAGTGACTCTTGAGACGTATTTTAGTAACCATTCTTAACAAGGTCTATTATAATACTTCTTGAAATATTCAGGTTTACAAACTCTCGTATTGTTATTACTTAATTCTGCTTATATACTTATTTAACATGTATTCTTAAACCTTAATTTACACACACACACACTTTAACATATGATTGTGGGTTGCATATTGGATTATTACATTATTTATGTTCTTTTGTTAAAGGTAACAACTAAGGAAAAGGGATTGTATATAATGAAGAAAAAAGAAGAAAAAAAGAAGAAAAAAAATGATGATAATAAAAATGTAGATAAGTTTGGTTTCGTAGCCTTCCTAACCTAAACAATTAAGCCCGAAGGGGTGTTTTAACACCTAATACCCTAAAGTCAACTGACTTGGGAGCTATTGGCCCAACGCTTGTTACATGGGTTGAGGAGAAAAGTTTAAGGGAATCAAACATTACACTATCTACATATCAGTATCTGCGACTCGAGTTACTAAGCTCGTAGGGGTGTCTTAACACCTAATGCCCTAAGACCAACTGGTTTGGGAGTCATTAGCTGAAAGCTCGTTACATGGGTTAAAGATGCATGATGTTTTTCAATTATATGTATATATTTTTTATTAAAAAAAAAGAAGAAAAAAAAGAAGATAAAAATAATAATACCAACCCAAGGAAGTTAACCTTAAACATTAGAACAAAAATTTTACTTTCTTCAAAGAAAAGCCCCATAATTATGTGTTGATACATTAAAACAAAAGAAAGGTTTATTAATATCTTGTTAAGAGGTATTGAGTAGATATATAAATTTAATGAGAGTTTGTTTATCTGGATAGATTAATGGAAGTTAAATGATGAATACCTTGCTTTGTGAAATTTGCAAATTGTTTTTCTATTTTAATTACTAGGGACTAGTAATAAGCTGGTTGGGGGGTGTGATTAGTACTTATGTTTTTCTTTTTTTAACGCTTTGATTACTAGGGACTAGTAATAAGCTGGTTGGGGGGTGTGATTAGTACTTAAAAATGCATTTTTATCATGGTTTTATATCATCATTTTGCACTTAAAGTATCAATAACTCTTTAACTAAAGCATGTTTTATAATAATATATCTAATAATATAAGAGACCTTTAATTTGTGGTAAATATTCATTTTAAATGCAGGGATTGATTGATAACTTTAAGAACTTAAATTGCAAGGATAAAGAGATGGCCAAACTTAGAAAATAGATGTCGTTGCAATTCAAACCGGAACACTGTTCGGTAATTGGGTTATATATGGAGTTATAGATCTCAGATTTAGGTCCACATTATATGGATGGAAAGGTAATACATAGGCCTACAACTTTCATATAGAGCCTAAGATCTAAAAAGGCCATTTTCAAGTCCAAATTGTAGCAACAATAAAGAAGTCTGAATCTGTCTTCCAGCCCGAGCACTATTCAGTATTTTGGCCATATCTGGAGTTCTAAAAGTCCAAATGAGCTAAATGTTTTACACAAGATAGCTGAGACAATTGCCTATAACTTTCATGTTTTCGAGTGGCTCTAATTTTGACGTTATCAATGATGTTTTGGGCAGACAAGAGAAGATAAGGATTGTCACCAAGTCAAGAGTTGGCCACCCACTTATCAATTAGTCATTAAATCAATAGTTTCTAATTTTGGCCTATAAAAGGAGGCATTTGCCATGCATTTAGGCATCTTGGTTTCCAAATCAAGATCATGCTCTTCTTTTCTCTCTTTGTATTTTTTGTAATATTTATGCTTTGCTTTCCTAAGTCTATGCCTTTCAATTCCTTTCATTTGCTTTGTTAACTCTTTTCTTATGTATTTTCTTATTTTGTTTATTTATTTTTATCCTTTCCTTTACTTAGTTAACTTTTATGTTCTTATTTTGTTTATCTATTTTGCTTTCTTTCATTATGTCTAGCTAAGTTAGTTATGTCAAGGTGAAAAGGTTACACTAATGGTGTAAGAATAAGTATAGTGTAAACTTAATATGGACTTTAATGTTTGATACTAACATGTTTTATATTTGTTGTCTTGTTCACTCTTTAATACTTTGCTTGTTAAATAACTAATCTTGATTTATGTTGTATAACACTTGGTACAACAAATGCTTGGCACTTTCATAGCCCATAATGTATGGTATAACCGACACCTGAGCTATGAAAGGAACTTGATTTGTTGTTAACATAAGTTATAATCATGAATGCTTGACGAGATTTACAAGTATTAGTATTAATTGAATAAGATGACTAATGTAATCATGTTAACAGTGAGCTGGCAAAAATCCTGAAGAATCTATAATCTGATTGGAACCTCTTTTGTGTGTGGTTTCCAATTGAATAATAAGAGTTTATACTATACTTGTTTGACATACCATTAGTGGATCCTCTAACCTTGACATTGTTTGTTATCATTATTTAATCGTTACATTAATATTCCTTCTCAAAGTTCTCATCATCATCTTCTTCTTCTTCTCCTTCTTTTTATTTATTATTATTGTTGTTGTTGTTGTTGTTGTTGTTGTTGTTGTTTATAATTTGTACAATTAACCTCCCTGTAGTTCGACTCCGGTCTTGCCGGGTTATTTATTATTTCGACACTCCTGCACTTGGGAGAAGATATCAATCTTTTCATCATGTCAACAATCATGGAGAGTTGAGCCGTTAGAGTTGCTATTGCTTGTTTCATAGGTGTTTCTCCTATTGTGGTTGTCATACCCTCTCGAGGTTGCGACGACCCTTCTCGAGGTGGAAGATCATGTCGAGGTTTTTGTTTTGTAAAAAAAGGAGTCACCACCTAGTATTGTGATCACTAATATCTTTACAGATTTTAAGATAAGGGATTGGTTGCATAAAGAAAAAGTTTTAACACCTCTAGTATGTCCTACCTAAGGTAAACTACTTGGTGTTTGATTTGTATCATAATTGTTATGGTGTTGATGTTCTCTAATTCCATCAATTTTCTTAGGATAAGTTTGCTAAGATGAACAAACTTGGGCTCAAAGTCTAAAGAGAAAGAACAATTGGCCAATGTGGATCATACCTTAAATATGTCTACAAAGTACCAAGGAGAACTAATGTAGAATTTTTGAAATCTTTGTTTGATTCAGACTAAATTTGCAACTTTTGGATTATGAGACAACTAAAATAGAATCCAAAGGGATTTCAACATGCTTAAACACTAACTTTTCCCTTAATATTTCAAGCATTCTCGACATGTAGATCACAAGGAGAAAGAGAAGAGAAAAAGCAAACTAAATTAGAAATCTAAGAAAATTCATAGCGTTTTAAAAATCTATTTTTGCCTTAGTATTTTATATTTTCACGGCTTGTAAATTGTGGAGTCAAAAATTGAAATGTCATCAATTATAATTGAGACTTCTTTCAAGGATGAGTAATTAAATTATTCTAAATAGCATTTTTTAACATAAATCTACCCTTATGTTAAAAATAAACAATTGTATTACTCTCAACAATATTTTGAACATTTACTTTTCATAGGTTTCTTTGCCCTTATATTATTAAGGGATAATGACTTATTATTTATAGAAAAATTATTTTGGATATGGATCATTTAGGGTTTCTTTATCTATATATTAACAGTGAATTCTTCCCAATAATATTTTAGATATTAATCCCTTTAGAATTTCTTTATCCAAATATTAATAGTGAATAAAGTTGAATTCCCTAAAATTAAGATTTTTGTATTTTTTTTGAAATATTGGCTAATACCCTTTGGAATTTACAAACATGTTGTAAAATCCAAAATGCCAAGAAATAATTTCTATATTTAAGAAATCAATGCTAAAATATATTTTTAAAATATTGAAAATTGTTTTTTTGAAAAAAGGAATGTTCAAAATATTTTTAAGGTATGGACTATATGGAACACACAAGAAAACATTTTTATTTTTTTATCAAAACATGAACAATACAATTAAACACAAACATCACAATTAACAAAACAAAACATAACCATCTATTCAAAAATTCATAAAACAACCTAAAATAGTTCATCTCAAATAAACAAGATTCGACACCGATTTAAACTCGAAGCCTGGAGCCTGACCTATCATTCTCTAAAATAAGGCATAAGTATGTATGCATAAAAAAAACAAAGTTTTGAAATGGAAATTATAATAGGAACCAGGACTTACACATCTTTACTACTTTCCTAATCTTCGGAGCTACCACACTCGTATGCCAAAAAAAGGAAGGAAAAAAAAACAATCGAACAAGCAAGAGGGGGGGGGGAATGAGAAACTTCAAAGCTCATGATTCCTCCTGAAAATGGGAAAAACAAAAGAGCTTGCACACTAATATACATAACCCATTTAAAAATCACAGTCATGGATAAAACAGTAACAAGTGACACAACCAAAAGATTTGTCTTCTTCCAAGTGCAGGAGTGTCGAAGTAATAAATAACCCGGCAAGACCAAGATCGAACCACAAAGAGATTAATTGTCTAAATTATAGATAACAATAATACTATTACTACTATAGTAACTATAATAATTTATACAATTAACTTTTTTGTGATTCGACCCTAGTCTTGCTAAATTATTTATGACTTCGATACTCCTACATTTGGGAAAAGACATCAATCTTTTGGTCGTGTCAAGTTTTTGGAGTCGTTGTCAGGGAGGTAAGTTCTTGTATAAATTATAATATTTTTTTTTTCTTTTCACTTTTCTTGGATATAACTTTGTTTCTCTTATTTTGTTTCTTTTTTTTTTGTTTTTCTCTTTCTTTTATTATATTCCTACATGTGTATGAGAGTGTGGTCACATACATTAAGTGGTAGACTTTGTAGGGCATCCTTATCATTTTTAAAAAATATAGCTGAAGAAGATAACCAGTTACTTCATAATGAGACTAATAAGAATAACCGTGTTAAAACACTTAGAGACCACATGAATCCCATAAGAACATATGCACCATCATGCATAGTTTTTCCTCATGATACATCTCATTTCAATTTTAAGCCAGATATTATTTAACTTTTACCTTTTTTTATGGCTTAGATTTAGAAAATCCATACTTACATTTAAGAGAATTTAAGGAGGTTTGTAACATCTATAATAACTCAAATTATAGCATAAACACCATCTGATTAAAGCTTTTTTCTTTTCTATTATAAGATAAAACTAAAATATGGCTATAAAATTTGAGACTAGGATCCATTCGTGCTTTGGATGAACTGCAACAATAATTTTTAAATAAGTTTTTTCCATCTCACAGAACAAACTCTTTTAAAAGACAAATCACCACTTTTACTCAAAAACTAGGATAAACATTTTACCAATATTGGGATAGCTATTAAGACTTGTTTAATACTTGCTCTCATCATGATTTTGAAACATGAAAATTAGTTTCATATTTTTATGAAGGATTAACACCTAAAGATAGACAAATGGTTGAATTGATATGCAATAGAACCTTTTAAAATAAAGACCCTGATAAAGTAATGAAGTATTTAGATTTGTTAGCTGAAAATGCTCACAATTAGAACACCATAGGTACTTACAAGAAACCGAATAAAACTCAACTTCATACATCTAATGAAAGTATGTACAACGTTAGGGAATATCATGACCTTCAAGCCAAGTTTGCATCTTTAGCTAGAAAAGTCGAGGTGCTAGAATTAAAAAAGAGTGGTCAATTAAAATCTGTTCAAGACATTGTGTGTCAAATCTGTGAAATAAATAAGCACTCAACCAATAACTGTCCAACGTTGCCTTCTTTTAAGGAATGTCTCTATGAACAAGTATATGCTTTAAATAGTTTTCAAAGGCCCAATCATAACCCATACTCATAAACATACAACTTTGGTTGGAGAAATCACTCAAATTTCAGTTGCAAGAGTGATAATAATAATGCATAAACTTTACAACCATCATTTCAAACACACCATAATTTCTAAAATTCTCATGGATATGTACCTCTTTATGCTCCACCTTCGAGAAGAAATTTTGAGGAAACTTTGTATGCATTCATTAAAAAGCAAGAAAAAATCAACACTCAACTTGCTCAAAACATCACAAATTTTAAAGATACTCTTATAAAATTCATATCTACTCTCAGTTTTCAAGAGAAAGGTAAGTTTCCATCTCAACCACAACAAAACCCCAAGGGGCAAATACAATGCAAATGCAAGTAGTTTTGAAAGTCAATATATGGATCAAGTCAAATTAGTCATCACTCTTCGCAATAGTAAGGTTATTGAAAAACCCATTCTTGAACCATGTGAGAAAGATGATAAGTCAATCTCTAAGTGTAAGGAAGGGGTTGGATCTGAATATTACAAGGAAAAGACTGTTTCCCACCAGTACTTTCATTTTCTTATGTCATAACCAAATAAAGGGAAGTTAATCATGATTGTGAAATCTTTGAAACTATCAAATAGGAAGAAATCAAGGATGAAAAAGACATAAAAAATGTTATCGCGGATCATTTGTCAAAATTGGCAATAAATTCAATATCCGATAGCACACCAATCGATGATTACTTTCTTGTTGAATCTTTACTTTCTCTTAGTTCAATGCTTTGGTTTGCTAAAAATATCAATTTTCTTACTTTAAGATTTTTTCCAACTCATTTGGATAACAAAAAAAAAAAGTTTTTGAGCGACGCGCAAAACTTTTATTAGGATGACCCTTACTTATTCAACTATTGTTCTGATCAAATATTTCAAAGTTGCATTTCTGACAATGAGATAAGTAATGTTATTAAATTTTGTCACTCTATGGCATGTGGGAGTCATTTCTCATCAAGGATTCACATGCATTCTGCAAAACCTGTGAAAATTATCAAAAGGTGGAATTTATTTCAAAACATAGAGAGTCTTTAGATAATCTTCTATTGACTCTTAAGTCTCATCATAGTAAATATATGCATCGTGTAATTCATGACTTATGAACTCATTTTTATAAAGAGCATACTCGACATGGTCTTGGGAATTTGACTAAAAAAGACTTTGTTTGCCTATTTTTTTAAGAAAACTAGATAGGAAGCCTATCCTCGACCCATAGAGGACATTTAAGCCATTCTTGGATGTAAAATCAAGGGAAGATGTGAGCCACAATCACAACTATGATTTGAGTCTTAGTTTGTAAAAACTTGTGTTTTTTGGTTTTATTAATAACATAATATTTATGTTTTGTTATTTCTTATATTTGTTTAAGTATGTTTCAGGTTTGTCAGTGTTCGGTGTTTCAGGTGATGTCTTCTATACTCTATCTTTCTACCTTAGGACATTAAGGACAATGCATCATTTTGGTTGGAGGGAGAGGGTAGTAGTTGACATTAAAAAAAAACTAATTATGTTTTTTATTTCATAAACCATTTGCAAATTATTGTTACTAAGATGATAGAGTAAGGAGGAATTTTATTGACTCTTGAGACGTACCTTAATTAATATTTTTCAATGGTTATTTGCAATATTCATAACAAGGTCTATCAAAATACTTTTTAAAACATTTAGATTTACAAACTCTTGCATTGTTATCGTTTAATTCTACTAATACACTTATTTAACATGTATTCTTAAACCTTAATTTTCACACACACTTTAACATATAATTGTGGGTTGCACATTGGATTATTACATTATTTATGTTTTTTGTTAAAGATAACAACTAAGGGAAATGGATGGTATATAATTTGCCAAAAAAATAAAATAAAAAGCTAAAAAAATAATGATAATAAAATTATAGATAAGTTTGGTTTTGTAACCTTCTTAACCTAAGCAATTAAGCCTAAAGGGGTGTTTTAACATGTAATACCGTAAAGTCAACTGACTTGGAAAGTATTGGCCTAACACTTGTTGCATGGGTTGAGAAGAAAAGCTTAAGGGAATCAAACATTGCACTATTTACATATCAGTATCTGTAATTCGAGTTACTAAGCTCATAAGGAAGTCTCAACACCTAATGCCTTAAAACCAACTAGTATGGGAATCATTACCCGAAAGCTCGTTACATGGGTTAAAGATACATTGTGTTTTAAGTTACATGTATATATATTTAAAAAAATAAAAAATGAAGAAAATGAAGAAAAAAATCATAACACAAGGAAATTAACCTTAAACATTAGAATTTTTTTTTGTTTTCTTTTAAGTAAAGTCCATAACTATGTGTTGATGTATTGACCATAAAAGAAATGTTTATTAATATCTTGTTTAAGGGGTATTGAGCAGATATAAATTTAATGAGTTTTTTTTATTTGGATAGATTAATGGAAGTAGAATAATAAATACCTTACTTTGTAGAATTTGCAAATTATTTTTCTATTTTCACGCTTTGATTACTAGGGACTAGTAATATGCTGGTTAGGGGGTGTGATTAGTACTTAAAAGTGATTTTTTATTAAGGTTTTATATTATCATTTTGTACCTGAAGTATCAATAAGTTCTTAACTAAAACATGTTTTATAATAACATATCTAATAATATAAGATACCTTTAATTTATGATAAATGTTTATTTTAAATGCAGGTTGACATGACTAAAAGATTGATGTTTTCTCCCAAGCGCAGGAGTGTCAAAGTAATAAATAACCTAGTAAGACCGGGGTCGAACCACAGAGAGGTTAATTGTACAAATTATAAACAACAATTATAAATAACAACAATAGTAACAACAACAACAATAATAGTAGCAATAATAATAATAATAATAATAATAATAATAATAATAATAATAATAA
>NW_011500150.1:11298-19935 GCF_000495115.2 Populus euphratica | reverse complement strand
TAGTATTAGTAGTAATAATAATAATAATAATAATAATAAAGAAAGAGGAGAAGAAAAGGAAGAAGAAAAAGTTGATGAGAACTTTGAGATAGAAGATTAATGTAAGGATTAAACAATGATAACAATAATTGTCAAGGTTAGAGGATCCACTAATGGTATGTCAAATAAGTATAGTATAAACTCTTATTATTCAACTGGAAACCACACACAAAGAAGGTTTCAATTTGATTATAGATTGTTAACATGATTACATTAGTCATTTTATTCGATTAATGCTAATACTTGTAAATCTCGTCAAGCATTCATGATTATAACTTATGTTAACAATAAATCAAGTTCCTTTCATAGCTCAGGTGTCGGTTATACCATACAGTATAGGCTATGAAAGTGTTAAGTATTTGTTGTACCAAGTGTTAAACAACATAAATCAAGAATAGTCATTTAACAAGCGTTCCTTTCATAGCTCAGGTGTCGGTTATACCATACATTATGGGCTATGAAAGTGCCAAGCATTTGTTATACCAAGTGTTATACAACATAAATCAATATTAGTCATTTAACAAACAGTGAACAAGATAACAAATACAAAACATGTTAGTATCAAACATTAAAGTCCATATTAAATTTACACTATACTTATTCTTACACTATTAGTGTAACCTTTTTACCTTGACATAATAAACTTAACTAAACATAATGAAAGAAAGAAAAATAAATAAACAAAATAAGAATATAAATAAGATAAAAGTTAACTAAGTAAATGAAACGAAATGAAAGGCATAAACTTGATATTAATGAAAACAAAGTATAAAAATTACAAAAAATACAAGAGAGAAAGTAAGAGCATGATCTTGATCTAGAAACCAAGATGCCTAAATACATGGCAAATGCCTTCTTTTATTGGCCAAAAATGAAAACTTTTGATTTGATAACTAATTAATGAGTGGGTGACCAATTCTTGACTCGATGATGATTCTTATCTTCTTTTGTCTGCCCAAAACATCATTGATAACATTAAAATTGAAACCACTTGAAAACATGAAAATAGAAAATTGACTGAGCTTTCTTGTGTAAAACATTTAGATTATTTGGACTTCTAAAACTCCAAATATGGGCCAAACACTGAACAATACTCGGGCTGGAGGACAGATTCAGACTTCTTTGTTGTTGATCCAATTTGGATTTGAAAATGACCTTTTTAAATCTTGGGCTCCATATGAAAGTTGTCGGCCTCTATCTTATCTTTCTATCCATATAAAACAGACCTAAATATGAGAAATACAACTCCAGATATGACCCAATTATCAAACAGTGTTATGATTTGGACTACACCGACATTTATTTTCTAAGTTTGGCCATCTCTTTGTCCTTTCAATTTCAATTATTAAATTTATCAATCAATCCTTTCATTTATGTGATAGGCCTTCATTTAAAATGAACATTTACCACAAATTAAAGGTATCTTATATTATTAGATATATTATTATAATTTAAATAAGGAGTTATTGATACGTCAAGTGCTAAATGATGACATAAAAGCTTGATAAAAATGCACTTTTTAAGTACTAATCACACCCCCCAACTAGCTTATTACTAGTCCCTAGTAATCAAAACGTTAAAATAGAAAAATACTTTGCAAATTCCACAAAGCAAGGAATTCATCATTCAACTTCCATTAATCTATTCAGATAAATAAATTCTCATTAAATTTATATATATATGCTCAATACCTCTTAACAAGATATTAATAAACCTTTCTTTTGTGCTCAATATATCAACACATAATTATGGGGCTTTTCTTGGAAGAAAACAAAAAAACAATTGTGTTCTAATGTTTAAGGTTAACTTCCTTGGGTTGGGATTATTTTTTAAAAAATATAAATACATATAACTTAAAAAATCATGCATCTTTAACCCATGTATCGAGCTTTTGGCTAATGACTCCTAGACCAGTTGGTCTTAGGGCATTAGGTGTTGAGACACCCTTACGAGCTTAGTAACTTGTGTCGCAAATAATGATATATAGATAGTGCAATGTTTGATTCCCTTAAGCTTTTCTCTTCAACCTATGTAACAAGCGTTGAGTCAATAGCTCCCAAGTCAGTTGACTTGAGGGGATTAGGTGTTGAAACACCCCTTCAGGCTTAATTGTTTTGGTTAGGGAGGCTACGAAACCAAACTTATCTATATTTTTATTATCATTATTTTTTTTGCTCTTTTTTTTATTTTTTTTTTAAAATTATATATTATTTCTTTCCCTTAGTTGTTACCTTCAACAAAAGAACATAAATAATATAATAATCCAATGTGCAACCCACAATCATATGTTATAGTGTGTGTGTAAATTAAGGTTTAAGAATACATGTTAAATGAGTATATGAGTAGAATTAAGCGATAATAATGCAAGAGTTTGTAAACCTGAATATTTCAAGTATTATGATAGACTTTATTAAGAATGGTTACTAAGATGCATTACAAACGTTATAAAAAAATCTCCTTTACTCTACCATCATAGTAATAACAATTTTGTACATGTTTTATGAAATAGAAAACACACTTAGTTAATTTTTTTAGCTACTACTTTCTTCCTCCAACCAAAACGAGACATTGTCCTCAATGTTCTAAGTTAGAAAGATAGAGTATAGAAGATATCACCTGAAATAACGAACACTGACAAACCTGAAACACACTTAAACAAAAATAAGAAATAACAAAACATAATAATAAAATAAAAGGACACAAAAAATTTACAAATAAAGACTCAAATATAATCTAAGCTTTTAATGGCTTTTGTTATATGACTCATGGAAGGATTAATTACAGGAATGAAAGATTGTAATTGGTCAATCAATTCTTCAACAATAGCAGCAGAGATTATGATTTGTCATGTAGAAAATGTTAGAAATTCTTGTTTGACACCATGATCAAGAAAAGACAATAACTTATCATAATAACCATTAACATTTAACAAACCTATGAGTTTACGGTGAATGTACACTTGGGCCCAAGAGGAAGTACGAAAGATCTCTTTCAATATGCCTAGACTGCCTAGTAAGGCAATGAAGGCATCATCATAGTTAAACATTGCATTCATTCGAGTAGATATTGTGGAGACCTGTAGTTCCTTTCCAATTATTTTTCCAATGATTTTCCCTTGTGCTAAAGCTTTAGGGACGACCCCCAAAACTTGACTACCTCTTAAAAATGCAATTATTGACACAACTCCCGTTAACCTAAAATTCCCTCCCCCATATACTAAATGAATCTTTCTCTCAACTAGCACCTGACCAAGATGATTTGCTGATTCTAAAAACTTCTTTTTCTTTCCTAGGATTAGATCCACCGAAGACACAAATATTTCTTATGTGATGACCTGAGGAACTTGCTATTTCTACACACTTTTATATTTATTGAATGTATAGGTTGAGTAGAAATGAAAGGAAGGAAGAGAGGATTTTATAGATGAGAAATTAAAAAGACAATCATACCACCTATATGTAGGCTAGCTGGAGTTTCACACACTCTCTTTCTTTCTCTCTCTCTATTTATTTTTTTGTTTTTGAAAAAGCATGTGTATGTATAGGTAGTTGTGATTGTGGCTCATATCTTTCCTTTGTTTTACGTTCAAGAATATCTTAAACGCACTTTATGAGTCGGGGATAGGCTTTCCATCTAGTTTTCTTAAAAACTAGCAAATAAGGTCTTTTTTAGTCAAATTCCCAAGACTAAGTCGATCATGTTCTTTATGAAAATGGGGCTATAAATCATTAATTGCACAATGCACATCTTCACCAACATATATCTCAAAAGTCAATAAAAGATTATCTAAAGATTCCTTATGTTTTAAAATGAATCCTGACTTTTAACAATTTTCATAAGCTTTGTAGAATGCATATGAGTCTTTGAACATGGTGGGCCAAAAAAATCCACTTTATAAGATTTTTACAGTTGTCTTTCTTGATAAGAAATGACCCTCACATGCCTCAGAATGACAAAATTTAATGACACTACTTACCTTATTGTCACGAATCCATCTTTGAAATATTTGATTATGACAATATTTGAATAAGTAAGGATCATCCCAATAAAAGTTTTGCACGTCACTCAAAAAATTTCTTTTATCTTAGGTACTCCAATAAGTTGACAAATCTCCTAAAGTAAAAAAATTATTATTTTTATCATACCAAGGTATTGGACTAAGAGAAAGTAAGGATTCATCAAGAAAGTAATCATTGATTGGTGTGATGTTGAATGTTAAATCTGTTGTCACTTTTGACAAAAGATCCTCATCAATATTTTTTGGGTGTTTTTCACCCGTGATTTCTTCATAAGAGTAAATCATTTGCAAATCTTCAGATTCATTCAACTTATTTTTACTTAAAGTAGATTCAAGTTGATCATAAACTAATTTTTCAATATGATCTACTTCTTGTAATTCATTATCATCTCTAGGTTGCTTGCAAATATTGAAAATATTCATCTCCAATGGCATGTTTCTAAATGATAGTTTCATTAATCTATTTCTACAATTAATCAATGCGTTAAAAGTTGCAAGAATGGACATCCTAAAATAACAGGAAATGAATTACATGCTTTAATAGGTTTTGTGTCCAAGATAACAAAATCCACAGGATAAATGAATTTATCAACTTGTACTAACACATCTTTAACTATTCCTCTAGGCACTTTTACAGATCTATTGGCAAGTAAAAGAATTACATAAGTTGGTTTAACTCAGCTAGATTGAGACTCTGAAAAACTGAATATGGAAGTAAGATCAAGTAAGGCTCTTTCAATTTTATGTTCTCTAATAAAGCAAGAAATTGTAGGACAACCAGGGTCTTTATATTTTAAAGCATTATTGTTCTGAAGAATGTCACTTACTTGTTCAGCTAAAAAGGCTTTCTTTTTCACATTTAGTTTCCTCTTCACAATGCATAGATCCAGAAAAGGTATATTGATTCTTATCTGTTTGAAAGTTTCAAAGATTTCAGAGTTGTGATTGACTTTCCTTTGTTTGGTCATGGCTTGAGGAAATGGAAGTACTGGCGGGGAATCAGTCATTTCTTTGTAATGTTTAGATTCAACTCTTTCCTTACCCTTAGAGATTGACTCATCATCTTTCTCACAAGGTGATTAGTACTTAAAATTGCATTTTTTTTTATCAAGCTTTTATGTCATCATTTTGCACTTGAAGTATTAATAACTCCTTAATTAAAGCATGCTTTATAATAATATATCTAATAATATAAGATACATTTAATTTATGGCAAAACTTTATTTTAAATGCAGGTCTATCACATAAATGAAAGGATTGATCAATGAATTTAAGAAGTGAGATTGACAGAACAACGAGATGTCCAAACTTAGAAAAGAGATGCTGGTGTAGTCCAAACCGGAACACTGTTTGGTAATTGGATCATATCTGGAGCTGTAGATCTCATATTTTGGTTTACTTTATATGGATAGAAAGGTAAGACATAGACCTACAACTTTCATATGCAGCTCAAGATCTAAAAAGGCCATTTTCAAGTCCAAATTAGAGCAACAACAAAGAGGTCTGAATTTGTTCTCCAGCCCGAGCACTGTTCAATGTTTGGCCTATATCTGGAGTTCTAGAAGTCCAAATGATCTAAATTGTTTACACAAGAAAGATGAGACAATTTTCTACAACTTTCATGTTTTCAAATGACTCCAATTTTGACGTTATCAATGATATTTTAGGTAGACAAGAGAAGATAAGGATTGTCACCAAGTCAAAAGTTAGTCACCCACTCATCCATTAGTCATCAAATTAATAGTTCCCAATTTTGGCCTTTAAAAGGAGGCATTTGCCATGCATTTAGGCATCTTGGTTTCTAGATCAAGATCATGCTCTTGCTTTCTCTCTTTGTATTTTTTGTAATGTTTATGTTTTGCTTTCATTAATATCAAGTTTATGCCTTTCATTTCCTTTCATTTACTTAGTTAACTTTTATCTTATTTATGTTCTTATTTTGTATATTTATTTTTTTTCTTTCATTATGTTTGGTTAACTTTATTATATCAAGGTGAAAAGGTTACACTAATAGTACAAGAATAAGTATAGTGTAAACTTAATATAGACTTTAATGTTTGATACTAACATGTTTTGTATTTGTTATCTTGTTCACTCTTTAATACTTTTCTTGTTAAATGACTGATATTGATTTATGTTGTATAACACTTGGTACAACAAATGTTTGACACTTTCAAGTTCCTTTCATAGCTTAGGTCTATGTTCCGGTTTGGACTGCACTAACATCTCTTTTATAAGTTTGGATATCTCTTTGTCCTGTCAATCTCAGTTCTTAAAATCATCAATCAATCCTTTTATTTATGTGATAGGCCTGCATTTAAAATAAACATTTACCATAAATTAAAGGTATCTTATATTATTAGATATGCTATTATAAAACATGTTTTAGTTAAGGAGTTATTGATACATCATATGCAAAATGATGATATAAAACCTTGATAAAAATGCACTTTTAAGGACTAATCAATAATATATAATTTGAAAAATAACCAAAAAAAGAGAAAAAAATAATGATAATAAAAATATAGATAAGTTTGGTTTCGAAGCCTCCCTAACCTAAACAATTAAGCCCGAAGGGGTATTTTAGCACCTAATACCCTAAAGTCAACTAACTTGAGAGCTATTGGCCCAACGCTTGTTAGATTGGTTGAGAAGAAAAGCTTAAGGAAATCAAACATTGCGCTAACTACATATGAATATCAGCAACTCGAGTTACTAAACTCGCAGGGGTTTCTCAACACCTAATGCCCTAAGACCAACTGGTTTGAAAGTCATTAGCTGAAAGCTTATTACATGGGTTAAAGATGCATTGTGTTTTAAGTTACATGTATATATATTTAAAAAAAATCACAACCTAAGGAAGTTAACCTTAAATATTAGAACAAGAATTTTGTTTTCTTCCAAGTAAAGCCCCATAACTATGTGTTAATATATTGATCATAAAAAAAAGGTTTATTAATATCTTATTTATGAGGTATTGAGTAGATATATAAATTTAATGAGAGTTTGTTTATCTGGATAGATTAATGAAAGTTGAATAATTACTTTGCGGAATTTATAAATTGTTTTTCTATTTTAACGCTTTGATTACTAGGAACTAGTAATACACTAGTTGGGGGGTATGATTAGTAATTAAAAGTATATTTTTATCAAGGTTTTATATCATCATTTTGCGCTTGAAGTATCAATAACTCCTTAACTAAAGCATGTTTTATAATAACATATCTAATAATATATGATACCTTTAATTTATGGTAAATATTCATTTTAAATACAGGTCTATCACATAAATGAAAGGATTGATTGATGAGTTTAAGAACTGAAATTGACAAGATAAAGAGATGGCCAAACTTAGAAAAGAGATATTGGTGCAGTCCAAATTGGAACACTATTTAGTGGATGAAAAGGTAAGACATAGGCCTACAACTTTTATATGGAGCCTAAGATTTAAAAAGGCCATTTTCAAGTCCAAATTATAACAACAACAAAAAAATCTGAATCTGCCCTATAACCTATGCACTATTCAGTGTTTGGCCCATATCTAGAGTTTTAAAAGTCCAAATGATCTCTATTTTTTTCTTGGAAAGATAAGACAATTTCCTACAACTTTTATATTTCAAGTGATTTCAATTTCGACGTTATCAATAAAGTTTTGGGCAAACAAGAGAAGATAAGGATTGTCACCAAGTCAAGAGTTGGCCACCCACTCATTAATTATTCATTACATCAATAGTTTCTAATTATGGCCTATAAAAGGAGGCATTTGCCATCATTTAGGTATCTTGGTCTCTAGATCAAGATTATGCTTTTGCTTTCTCTCTTTGTATTTTTTGTTATTTTTAAGTTTTATTTTTATTAATATCTTATTTATGTCTTTCATTTCCTTTCCTTTACTTAGTTAACTTTTATCTTATTTATATTCTTATTTTGTTTATTTATTTTTCTTTCTTTCATTATGTTTAGCTAAGTTTATTATGTCAAGGTGAAAAGGTTACACTAATAGTATAAGAATAAGTATAATGTAAACTCAAGAGGGATTTTAACATTTGATACTAAGATGTTTTATATTTCTTATCTTATTTACTCTTTAATACTTTGTTTGTTAAATGACTAATCTAGATTTATGTTGTATAACACTTGGTACAACAAATGCTTGGCACTTTCATAGCCCATACTATATGGTATAACCGACACCTGAGTTATGAAAGGAACTTGATTTGTTGTTAACATAAGTTATAATCATGAATGCTTGATGAGATTTACAAGTATTATCATTAATCAAATAAGAAGACTAATGTAATCATGTTCACAATTTATAATATAATTGGAACCTCCTTTGTGTGTGGTTTCCAATTAAGCAATAAGAGTTTATATTATACTTGTTTGACATACCATTAGTAGATCCTCTAACCTTGACATTTATTGTTATCATTGTTTAATTATTACGTTAATCTTCCATCTGAAAGTTCTCATCAACTTTTTCTTCTTCTTCTTGTTTTTTTCTTTATAATTACTACTACTACCACTATTATTATTATTATTATTATTATTATTATTATTATTATTATTATTATTATTAT
>NW_011500150.1:5867-11288 GCF_000495115.2 Populus euphratica | reverse complement strand
TTATTATTATTATTATTATTATTATTATTATTATTATTATTATTATTGTTACTATTATTGTTGTTATTATTGTTATTGTATTATTGTTATCTATAATTTATATAATTAACCTCCTTATTGTTCAACCCCGGTCTTGCTAGGTTATTTGTTATTTTGACACTCCTACACTTGGAAGAAGACATTAATCTTTTGGTTGTGTCAGTGACCTACCCCAGTAGAAAAAAAAGGGTCTCATTATAATGGGTGACCTACCCAAGTAGAAAAAGAAAGGATCTTAGTGTAATGGGTGACGTACCCGATGAAAAAAATAAAAAAAGGGTCTCACTATAATGGGTGACCTATCCAAGTAAAAAAATGAAGAAAATGTCTCATTGTAATGGGTGACCTACTCAAGTAGAAAAAGGAGGGGTCTCATTGTAATGGGTAACTTATTCGGTGAAAAAAATATTAGAAAAAAGGGTCTCATTATAATGGATGACTTGCCCAAATACAAAAATGAAGAAAATGTCTCATTGTAATGGGTGACCTATCTAAGTAAAAAAAAGAAGGGTCTCAATATAATAGGTGACCTACCTAAGTAGAAAAAAGAAAGGTCTCATTGTAATGAATAACTTACCAAAGAAAAATAAAGTTTCATAGGGATACATAATAGGCTTAAAGATGCATTATCCCTAAGATGGGGGCTTAAAGGAGTATTCGAAATGAAGATAAAGGCTTGAGGGCGAACTCGAAAAAAGGTGAGGACTCGGATGTGCACTTGAAAAGGAGGTCAAGGCTCGAATACGCACTTAAATGGGAGGTGAGGGCTAAAAGGCGCTTTCTAAAAGAGGTAAGGTTAAGTAATGCATTACCTTGGATGATCGAGGGTTTGAAGGCGTACTCGAGAAAAGGTAAGGTAAAAGGAGCACTTGAAAGGAGATAAGGGCTCATATGCACACTTAAAAAGATGTAAGGTTAAGAAAAACACAACCTAGGATTGTCGACGGCTCAAAAGTGCTCTTGAAAGGGAGGTGAGGGCTTGAATGCACACTTAAAATGAGGTAGGGTTAGAAAACACACTATTTAAGATTGTCGATGGCTCAAAGGCGTTCTTAAAAAGGAGATGAGGGCTCAAAGGTGCATTCGAAAAAGAGGTAGGGTTAGGAAACACACTACCTTAAGGATGGAAAATGAAAGGTGGAAAAAACATAAGGATTTTGTAGGTGGCCTAATTCTTATGGGTAGCCTACCCAGGTTGAAAATTTTTCAAAAGTCAAAGATTTTCAAATGCAATTTCAATCTTGACAATTTTAAGGTGGCCTTCCACTTGATGGATCCCATCAGAAATTTCTATTGTGAAATTTGTAAAACTCATTGTCCAATGTCTCAAAATTTAAACAATATGCATATATCTTTACCTAATTTGAAATATAGACCCTTATTTCTTTTTAATCTTCTTATTGCCTGATTGATGAGGACCTGTTACCTCTGATTTGGGTCATCTTTGTCTTTTGGCTTCTAGCCCACTCGAGTTGGCCCATATAAGTCTTTTTCCATATTTGTTTACACAACTCAGCCTTCATGGTGCCAATCGGGACCCACTTGCTTGCTAGTGATTTTCTTCTTATCATATAATTTAAGAGGATCATTCATTACCCCTATCTCACTACTAATAACATTCGATGTCACTTGCTAAAAGGATCAAGCTGTTTTTTGTTAACAAAAATGCCTTGTCATGTTATAAGAAATGTCCCCCTTTTTTTTTCCTAAAAGGGATCGATTTTCCTTCTAAACACAATGTTGCCCCCTTATACTGGCTATTACCCCTAAGTGTGTTATGTCAGTAACTTAGACAAATGATGATATTAAGTGACCATTCTCTGATTTCTCTTATTTTTAGTTTGGTGAAGGAATATAAATCTACAACGAATCTTGAAATCTTGATCTTGCATTTTGAAAAAAAAAAATTGTTTTGATGCGAATTTAAAATAATTTTCTTTTCAAATCTTGCAACTCCTTGCTTATTTTTTTTTTTTGGAAAATAGATTATTTGCTCTTTTGTTGGCAATATTTGTCATTAGTGAAAGTATGTAATGAGGTGACCTTCTGTTTTTATGGGTTTCAAAATGAAGGGCTCGAGAAAAGACTTCAAGTTTTGTTTGAGAAAAATTATCTATTTTTCAACACTTATTTTATCAGTATGAATAATAATTAGTTTGTTCTTGATGTCATGACTCCTATAAGAAGGTATTCTTTGTATTTTAAAAGCATTGTTTATTGTTTAAATTGCTTGCTTGATTAGAAAGGACTTCTACATGCCCATAATGGAGGCTGTGGTTTTTGGCTATGAGAGAAAAAGATTCATAAGGCTCAAAAAGTATTCCAAGGTTTCAAAAACTGAGGATCATTATTGACAGTTCAACTCTTTGTGTCATTCATCTTTTCTTTTATGCTCTTCTTTTATTTGATTTTCATTGCTTTGCTAGGGTATACTCATTTTATCATGGTTATCACTATTTCTTGTGATTTGGGCATACCCCTTAACATTTGAGTTTTTTGAGCTCCTTTGCCTTTTTAGCTTTCTTATGGCTTTTTCATCTTTTCTCATTGAAATTTTCACTTACCCCTTATGTGTGGTGAGATCCTAATCGAGATTTTTCATGAAAGAAACATTATTTAGGCTAAAAAAAGGACGACAAAGGATATACTCTTTTATAATGTTAAGGGAAAAACAAAGATGACATTTTCTTATTTTAAACACAAGCATTTAAGATCAATAAAATTTAACCTCATCTAGTGTGATAATTTGAGATTTTACAAAGAAATGCATTTTATGAGTCTATAAACAACAAGTCCACTACATATCATTATGCATACATTTAAAGCACAGGGCACAAGGGCTATGGTGTGAGGGTGAAAGTTTATTTTTTATTTGTGCATTTTGGTTTAGAATTTAGTCACCACAATGAAAGAGTTGCTTGATCTATCTGTCATTCTACAAGTAGAATATCAAAAATATCATTTTAAATAAACATCAAATTTATTTCTAATTAAAATACAAGTTCAAATTTTTAAAATTCCAATAGGGAAAATGATTTTGATAAAAAAGATAAATTGCGCCTATGAGATCATGTGAGGCTTTAAAAAGTGTATTTGTGAGTTCTTCAGAGAGAACCCTTTTCAGGATGTTTAGATGTAACTTAACGAAAGAGATGCATTTAAAGAACAAACTCATCATTTCATTGACACTTTTAGAAAAAAGGCTCAACAACAAAGACCTTATACTACAAGATAACATGTAAAAGGGCTACTTATTTAGCAATCATTGATTGGAATTTCTGGAATCTTTTAATCATCTCTTTCCTAATGAACTCTTCAACAAGGGCACATTTCCAATAGTCAATTAAGGTTATGCCTAGACCACTGTTAGTCTAATTACACTACAACGTCGTCTTCAGGATGATTGATCTCTAGGTGTATTTGTTTCGGTAGTTCTTTCTCTCATTTTTGTAACTACCTTTGACATTATGAACCTCAGTTTCTTTCCTTTCTCTAGTGAAAAATTTCTTTTTAGTTGAGTCAACAATCCTCCCCAAACTGATGGCTTGTTCAATCCTCTCAACTATAGGAACCAAGTTAGAAAAATATTGTAAAGAGCTTTCTATAAGGTATTCAAAGTATGGTGCTTTGAATGTGTTGACAAACAAATTGATCATCTCCTTTTCCAACAAAAACGGATTGCCCTATACAATTATCTCATGCCACCTATAAGTGTATTCTCTTATGGAATCCTTATTGTCCTTTTCCATATCTTGCAAGTTTGACTTATCACGGTCCACATCTATATTGAATATTACCTAATGAAGGCATTAACTAAGTCCTTCCACTTCTTTATCTTGGTATTGTCCAATCATATATATCAATTAACAGCAACATCACTCAAACTATTTTGAAAAAAGTGAATCAATAGTTTCTCGTCATAGACCACCTTAGCCATTTTGTTGCTCTTGAGATGAGTTATAGGGCATTGAGTTCCTATTTATTTGATGAATTCTAGCACCCTAAACTTCTTAAGAATGACTACGTTAGGTACCAAATGACACAACCAAAAGATTGATATCTTCTCCCAAGTGTAGGAGTGTCAAAGTAATAAATAACCTAGCAAGACTGAGTTTGAACCACAAAGAGGTTAATTGTATAAATTATAAACAACAATAATAATATTAATAATACTACTAATAATAGTAGTATTAGTAATAATAATAGTAGTAGTAGCAACAACAGCAGTAGTAGTAGTAGTAGCAATAGCAGCAACACTAGTAGTAATAATAATAATAGAAGAAAAAGAAGAAGAAGAAGATAAAGTTGATGAGAACTTTGAGATGAAAGATTAATGTAATGATTAAAAAATAATAACAACAAATGTCTAGGTTAGATTATCCACTAATGGTATGTCCAACAATTATAGTATAAACTCTTATTATTCAATTAGAAACCACACACAAAGGAGATTCCAACCAGATTATAAATTGTTAACATGATTACATTAGTCATCTTATTCGATTAATGTTAATACTTGTAAATGTTATTAGGCATTCATGATTATAACTTATGTTAACAATAAATCAAGTTCCTTTCATAATTTAGGTGTCGGTTGTACCATATAATATGAGCTATGAAAGTGTCAAGTATTTGTTATACCAAGTGTTATAAAACATAAATATAGATTAGTCACTTAACAAGAAAAGTATTAAAAGTGAACAAGATAACAAATATAAAACATGTTAGTATCAAACATTAAGGTCCATGTTGAGTTTACACTACACTTATTTTTACATAATTAGTGTAACCTTTTCACCTTGAGATAATAAACTTAACTAAACATAATGAAAGAAAAAAAATAAGAACATAAATAAGATAAAAATTAACTAAGTAAAGAAAAGGAAATGAAAGACATAAACTTGATATTAATGAAAGCAAAACATAAGCAATACAATGAGAGAAAACAAGAGTATGATCTTGATCTAGAGACCAAGATGCCTAAATGATGGCAAATGCCTCCTTTTATAGGCCACAATTGGAAACTATTGATGTGATGACTAATTGTTGAGTGGGTGGTCAACTCTTGACTTTGTGACAATCATTATCTTCTCTTATCTGCCTAAAATGTCATTAATTAGTCATTTGAACCACTTGAAAACATAAAAGTTGTAGAAAATTGTCTCAGCTTTTTAGGAAAAAAATAGAGGTCATTTGGACTTCTATAACTCCAGATTTGGGTCAAACACTAAATAGTGTTTAGGTTGTAGTATAGATTTAGACTTCTTCGTTGTTGCTATAATTTAGACTTAAAAATAGACTTTTTAAATCTTGGGCTTCCATGAAAGTTGTAGGTTTATGTCTTACCTTTCCATCCATATAAAGTAGACCTAAATCTGAGAT
>NW_011500150.1:0-3798 GCF_000495115.2 Populus euphratica | reverse complement strand
GGTAATTTTTTTTTTTTAGGCGGTAAAACCAGCCCATTGATTTTTTTTATATGATTTTTTTTTAGTTTTCCAATAATCAAATCTAAATTTGTTACCTTTGCTTGCTAGCTCCCCGGCAACGGCGCCAAAATTGCTTGACCGCTTTTTATGATCGGCTTGTTTTAACTCGCAAGTGCACGAGTGTGCGATGTAGCAATTAACTCGGTAAGATCGAGGTCATATCCACAGAGAGCTAGATCTGGAAATTAAGCTAAGTAACAAAAAAAAACTCAAGAGAAATTAAATTAACAATAACTTGGTTGAAAATAATTGATGGATTTGTTTTTAAAGATAAAAAAAAAATGTAAATAGATTTTAAATGACAAGAAAAGTAAGTCTTGGTCCAAATCAATTTTAATGGTGATGTATTGGTGATTTCTTCAACATATATAAGATAACTCAACCTAATATCAATGATGGTGATATTAGATCAGAAGATATTACAATGAAGATTAGAAAGATGAAGATTGATTATTGCTTAAGAATGAACAAGTACTTTCATATTAAGTAAGACATTGAATCAAGCAATCTCTATACCAAAACTAAAGTTTGTGCATAAAAATTCAAGATTATAACATTACCTAAATGATTTCTAAAATTTCTTTACAATAATAAATCATTCATGAAGAAAATAAGAAGATAAACATTAAGATTCATTCATATCCTAAAGAACTCACCTCAATCACCATTATCCTTGATTTGGATCCAAGAAAGAGTTTAGCCAACCATGATTATATATAAGAACACTTCAATAAACATGAAAGAACTTGAATCCAACTGAAAAAATAAGTTTTACAAACTAAAGAACCGAAATCTATAAAGAAGAACACAATACAATTTCAGAAAAAATTCGGACACAAATCTGACTCTAACTTTGGACAGCAATTCGACCCTCTTAGAAGCTTTTTTTGGAGAAGTCTATTAGAGACATATTTATAGGCAATTCTGTCACCTTTCCAGATCATTAAAGAACAGCTCATTTGGACACCTGAGTCAAAAGTTATGGGCAAAACACCGAAAGGTGTTCTGAAAAATCAAATCAAGACAGCTTTACAACTACTTTGGTGCACGTTTTTCTTCCTCATTTATGAGGTGTCTCCTTCTTTTTTTTTACCCAAAATAATGTTAAAATATCCCCTCCAGCTTTCCATCCATGTGCTTGCCTTCTTGGATCAATGGATTACCCAAAATAAATCAATTGTTATTTGTTGTGTGGACATGTAAGATCATGGATTGTGTTTGGGTTGATTTGAAGGTTGATTTGGGGTTGATTTAGGGCTGATTTGGGGCTGATTTTGAGCATCAAATAAGTATACAAATGTACTTATTATTTGGGCTAAGATTGAGATTGAAACCTTGAGTGTTTAATGGTTGAAGTTTGCACACAACATAAGGCAAGTTTGGGCTTGAAATAAATCATATGATATTCTTTTCTAGAATTGGAATAGAATTGATTTTTGGGACAAATTTGGAGCACTTATTTGAACCAAGATTTGCTTCAATCTTCAACTAAATGTCTCTTCAATTCTTTGTTCTGAATTCCGATGTTGAATTTTCTGTATTAATTCATTTAAGCTCCAAAAACCTATCGAAACATTAAAACAAACTTCATTACTAAAAAACACATCAATTATTATAAAAACAACCAAATAAAAACAATAAATACATATGTAAAACAAGAGACTTAATGACACTTTTGATGCACATAAATCAAGATTAGTCATTTAACAAGCAAAGTATTAAAGAGTGAACAAGATAATAAATATAAAACATGCTAGTATCAAACATTAAAGTCCATATTAAGTTTACATTATACTTATTCTTACACCATTAGTGTAACCTTTTCACTTTTACATAATTAACTTAGCTAGACATAATGAAAGAAAGAAAAATAAATAAACAAAATAAGAACATAAAAGCTAACTAAGTAATGGAAAGGAAATGAAAGACATAAACTTGATATTAATGAAAGCAAAGCATAAACATTTCAAAAAATGCAAAGAGAGAAAGGAAGAGCATGATCTGGATCTGGATACCAAGATGCCTAAATGCATGGCAAATGCCTTCTTTTATAGGCCAAAATTAGAAACTATTGATTTGATGACTAATTGATAAGTGGGTGGCCAACTCTTGACTTGGTGATAATCCTTATCTTCTCTTGTCTTCCTAAAACATCATTGATAACGTCAAAATTAGAGCTGCTCCAAAACATGAAAGTTGTAGGCAATTGTCTCTGTTTCTTGTGTAAAACATTCAGCTCATTTGGACTTCTAGAATTCTAGATATGGCTAAAATACAGAACAGTGCTCAGGCTTGAGGACAGATTCAGGCTTCTTTGTTGTTCCTACAATTTGGACTTGAAAATAACCTTTTTGGATCTTAGGCTCCATATGAAAGTTGTAGCCATATGTCTTACCTTTCCATCTATATAAAGTGGACCTAAATCTGAGATCTATTGCTCCAGATATGACCCAATTACCAAATAGTGTTCCGGTTTGAATTACACCAACATCTCTTTTCTAAATTTGGCCATCTCTTTGCCTTTACAATTTAAGTTCTTAAAGTCATCAATCAATTCTTTCATTTATGTGATAGGCCTGCATTTAAAATGAACATTTACCATAAATTAAAGGTATCTTATATTATTAGATATATTATTATAGAGCATGCTTTAGTTAAGGAGTTATTGATACTTCAAGTGCAAAATGATGATATAAAACCATGATAAAAATGCACTTTTAAGTACTAATCACACCCCCCAACCAGCTTATTACTAGTCCCTAGTAATCAAAGCGTTAAAATAGAATTTTTGTTTTTGAAATTCCACAAAGCAAGGTATTCATCATTTAACTTCCATTAACCTATCCAGATAAACAAACTCTTATTAAATTTATATATCTGCTCAATACCTCTTAACAAGATATTAATAGACCTTTCTTTTGTGCTCAATATATCAATACATAATTATAGGGCTTTTCTTGGAAGAAAACAAAATTTTTTATTGTAATCTTTAAGGTTAACTTCCTTGGGTTGGGATTATTATTTTTGTCTTTTTTTTTTCTTCTTTTTTTTTAAAAAAAAATATATACATATAATTTAAAAACATCATGCATCTTTAACTCAGGCAACGAGCTTTCAGTTAATGACTCCCAGACCAGTTGGTTTTAGGGCATTAGGTGTTAAGACACCCCTACAAGCTTAGTAACTCGGGTCGCAGATACTGATATGTAGATAGTGCAATGTTTGATTCCCTTAAGCTTTTCTCCTCAACCCATATAACAAGCATTGGGCCAATAGCTCCCAAGTCAGTTGACTTTAGGGTATTAGGTGTTAAAACCCCATTTCGGGCTTAATTGCTTAGGTTAGGGAGGCTACAAAACCAAACTTATCTATATTTTTATTATCATCATTTTTTTTCTTTTTTCTTTTTTTTTCTTTATTTCCCTTTTTTTTAATTATATACAATCCATTTTCCTTAGTTGTTACCTTTAACAAAAGAACATAAATAATGTAATAATCCAATATGCAACCCACAATCATTAAAGTGTGTGTGTGTGTGTGTAAATTAAGGTTTAAGAATACATGTTAAATAAGTATATGAGCAGAATTAAGTGATAACAATGCGAGAGTTTGTAAATCTGAATATTTCAGGAAGTATTATAATAGACCTTGTTAAGAATGGTTACTAAGATGTGTCTCAAGAGTCACTTTAACAAAAGAGCTCCTTTACTCTTCCATCCTAGTAACAACAATTATGCA
>NW_011502569.1:16832-18846 GCF_000495115.2 Populus euphratica | reverse complement strand
TTCTTCTATTTGATGCTCATTCAACTTTCAATCTTTAAATTAATTCCTTTTAATTGAACCATTGATTACATTAATTTAGTCTTTTAAAATTTTAATTATATCTATAATATTTTAATTTTTATGAATTGATTTGAATTAGATCATTAAATTTATTTTTTTCAATTAGATCCTTAATTGAATCAACAAAACTCATTACAAGTTTAATTAAGTCCTTAAATAAGTCAATTAAACCCATTAGAAGTTTAATTAAGTTCTAAAAATTAATTAATTCTTTTAATTTTAGTCAAATTTGTATTTCAACCTCAATTTTCTATCTATTAAGTCTTTTTTCATCCTATGTTATCAAAATATCTCAATCTAACTATTCTTCTAGCTTTTTGACATATTGCAGTTTAAAGACTTATCTCTTTTTGTTTCAAAAATATTTTTGAATTTTGAATTTATGATTTTTGAATAAAAAATTATTTTTTATAAAATGATTTTTGAAATTTAAAATTGAGTTACGAGACTAATACAAATTAAACTCTTCCTTTATCAATATAATTTAAATCTTAATTTAATCTTGTGATTTATGGTTAGTTATGTAATTGAAAACTCTTGTTTTGAATAGAATTAAGCTTTTTGATTTTTTATGTATGTTTAACATTTTATAATCAATCATCTTTTCTTGGTTGATCATGAACTCTTTCAAACTTTATCCATTTCAGCTTTCTTCTTTTATTTTGTGATTTTATGAACAATAATTATTATTTTTTTTATCAATGAACAATAATTTTTTTAGTCCTCACCATCCATACCTACAATGCCGAACCAGCACCAACAAAGCCCCTTCATCCCTTCTCTACCATACTTTTCTAACCCCGTGCAAATCAAAATATCATTCCCTCTATTTTTTTTAGTCATTATTGATAGCCATTATCACTCTCCCTCAGTAATTATGAGGACTTACTTTTCATGTTTTTGTTTCTTCTTTTTGTTTGTTAGGATGCATTGCATGCCTTTTGTTTTTGCCCATTTATTTATTGAATTAAAGCCATCCCAAAAGAGATAAAAAATCATTTCTTAAAAACCAATTTTGTGTTTTTGAGAAAAATGTTATTTTAGCTTTGATTGATGCGTTTTTTTTCCTTATTTCACTGCAAATCAGAAGAATGCATAAATAAGGAGCTTTTTTTACCCTTCGTTAAAAGAATTAACAAAGCAATATGATTAAGAATGTTTGAAACTGTCATACATTTGATGGTGAGTGTTCTTGTATTTATATACATTTGGTTGTGTAATGTATTACACAAACATAATTATGAGCAAGAGAAAAGGACCCGATTTTCTCCTCCTCAGGCCATGAAATCCACCCTTTATTTATAGGCAGTGGAAAAGAGCAATCTTGTCTATATAAGAAAAAAATTTCAACCTTTGATTCTGTTGGGAAGGACCCCAACTATTGACTCAAAACGTGTATCGTGAGCTGTTAAATCTGCAAAAAAAAGCTATATGAGTTGACTTGTTTAGGTCAATGCCGGCGTCGTCTCGTTGCCATTCAAACTAAAATGTTTAGTTAGGGTTGTAAAGTAACTGCAGGAGATCAATTTCATGCATGTATTGTCAAATTTTATAGACATTAGATGCATTAGATGCATTTTCAAAGTAAGTGATTGGACCAGCTTGTTTGATGGAAGCATGTTTCAGTTGCATATTGTATTTGTTATGGCACTTGAGAATTTTTCTGCAAGGTTATTTTATTTATTTTCTTTGTTATTTTGATTAATTAATGACACGTGTATTACAGGTCAACGTTCCTAAAACAAAGAAGACCTACTACAAGAACAAGGAGTGCAAAAAACACACCTTGCACAAGGTCACTCAGTACAAAAAGGGGAAGGATAACTTTGTTACTCAAAGGAAACGTCTTTATGATTGCAAGCAATCTAGTTATGGAGGTTAGACAAAGCTAGTGTTTCTTAAGAAGGTTTGTTTTCTTATTCCTTGTATAAACTTGGTATAAAAGACCCTCGAG
>NW_011502569.1:0-16822 GCF_000495115.2 Populus euphratica | reverse complement strand
GTATTTAGATCAATATTTGAATTTTGTTTGTCATTATATTGTAATATGCATGTATTTTTTGCTGCTAAAATACTGCATGATGTTTGATTGTGAAGTCTTGATAGTGTACATGTACTTTAAATGCAATATAGTGATATAAAATTTTAATAAAAATACACTTTTAAGTATTAATTAACTAACCAATTGGTTAAACCTCTCAATTATTCTCAACTATACACCCACACACATGTGCGTGTGTGTTATGAGATACAAACAGATAAATATATATATATATATATATATATATATATAAGTGAATTTTTATTTGTTAAAATAGAAAGAAAGTCTAATGAGTTGTAGCTAAATTGATATCAATGTCCTTTTTGTTTTTAAGGTCTCAAGTTTAAAATTTTTCTTTATAACAAAAAAAATAAAAGAAACTTTAATGACAGTGAAGGTTTCTAAGAAATTGATTTCACTACATTATATAGATTTGAATTTTTTTTTAAATAAATTTTCTTAAATAATGGTTATAATATTTAAACTAAAGAATTTATGAGAGGGAGGAAACTCTTTAACCATAAATCTATTTTTAAAAATTAAATAATATAGAACAAAGTTATCCCTTTCTAATGCTCTTTAATTTTATCAAATCTTTTTTGTCGAAGTAAAAATTATGAGTTTGAAATTTATATATGACTTGTTCTGATTAGATGAGATTTTGATCAAGTTTGACAATTAATCCTTGAAAAGTAATGGTGCACTATTTTTTTACTTTATTAAAAAAATAATTTGTTGTCGTCTAGGTGTTGTGACCTAAATAACAACAACCATTTGTTAAATTATTTCTCCCCTACCTTTAGTATTAAAGAATTTATTGTTTGATAAATAACTTAGGCTAAGTCCAAACACAAAGCTCAGCTAGCACTTCTTGACCCATTTTCAAAGATCTTTATGTGTGTGTGTGTGAGAGAGAGAGATTGCTTTTGAGAATATTTAGAAATGCAATATTGATTTTAAAAATATATTTTTTATCTTATAAAGATAAAAAATTTATTCAGCTCCGACATTTATGGTATTTAAGATGAGTAAAATTTTTCATTGTACATCAAATTAAACCAAATTAAAAATTGATAATCTCATAAGGAAAATCGTCTAGCTTAGAATGTGTATAATCACACTCGATATCATGATGATATTTAAAAAAATAAAAAAAAATAGGATTTTTAGTTACATTAAAAGAAAGATATTATAATTTCTAAAATATTTTACTTGAGATAAATTCTATTACTAGTTTTGTTTTAATAGTTGGGTCTAATATTTCTAACTTTTGAGATAATGAATATTAGAGGCTAATACTCCTAACTTTGTTATAAGTGAATATTAAAGGTAATAACTTGCTTTGAAGAATAGGCATTGAACCACAATAATAGCAAAATAGGCTTTGTGCCCACAGAAATAGATTTACATCATTTTATTTAAAATTCTTGTCATTTAGTGAATTTTTATAGTTGTTTGTTTAAAAAAAATTATTTTTTTTATTGGTGTATAGACCCAAAGGCTATTTTATTTAGATCAAGCTTTTAGTGTGCTTGATAAACTTATATTTAGAATACATATATCCATCAAACATCATTGACGGAGGACATTATCTGTGTCGTGTGCTTCTTCAACAATTTCTTTCCCTCTTCGCCTTGTGTAAATTATTCATTAAAAGTCCATTGACCGTATGAATAAATTAACTGCTCTTCCATTCAATGGCTGAACTGGCCTTGCATTTGCTTGATATCCCTGACAAAAAATGCAAGTTAACATGACGTATACAAAACAATTTACTATAAAAAGGTTTAATAACAAGCATTTTAGGTTTAATTTCACAAGTTTTTTTAGATTAATTAGTTTATTCGAGGAAGTATTAAGCATCAATTCTTGAACCAATTTTTATCAAATCTGTTCTAATTGGTTATTAATAGGTGTGGACTTTACATCATCAACAGCATCTCTCAACAGTTGCACTTGCTCCCTTGAAACAGTCCCAACCTACAAGAGATAAATAGCAATGAAAATATAAAATTAATGTAATAAGACAGAAGAAATTTAGACAGCAATCTCTTGGGAAATACGTGTTCCTAGAGAAATGGGCATGGAAAGAAGAACAACCTCCTTGACTACTGTCCATATAACACCCTCACTGCATGGAGGAGTTGAAAGAGAACCAATATATCTATACAAGTTTCTGCTCCCAAACTCTATTTTGTTTGGACTAAGAATTCCCAGACTCTTCTCTTGCTTTGTGACCGATTTTATATAGGGGGACAACTGCCAGAAATGAGAAAAGGGATAAGAAAAAAAAAAACCAAATGTTGTCTTCTATCAACTTCCAATTATAAATTACGAAGAAAGAGAAAATAATAAATTAAAGAAATACATGTGTGTAGCAATAACAAAAACCTTTGAAAGGAAGGGATCAGGTTCGCCATATTTGTAAAGTACTCCAACAACAGCTGTCTCTCCAAGAGAATTCGCATGAACTATGTGAAGCTCCATGTCATATCTGTTTTAAAATTTTGGCAAAAAATAATTAAAATGCAAAATTGATCGAAATCCCAGTTCCCAGATGATAAGAGAAGGCACAAGGAACATACGTTTTGCTATTGAATGTATGTTCAGAAGGTACATGCCAATGGGAGTGTTGCAGATTGTAATCAGTCCCATTAATGGTAATTTTTCCAGCGTCTCCTTTCCATGACACCTTATAAATTGAACGTAAATTTTAAGATGTAGTACCATACATAATTTTTAATAAAAAAAGAAAAGGAAAGGGAAAGGGAACATATACAGCTTCCTACGTACCATAACGTCATATCCCCTGCTAACTATAGTAGCTTTTGCTGGTTTATAATCTCTTCGCAGTTGATCCTCTTGCCCATAGAGAACTTTCACATTTTGGTCAAGAAGATCGATTGGAGATTGCAATTTTCCATCTCCACAAGCTTTCCATTTCGGGTCAAGCTGGCCCCAATTCGACGGTCCTCGACCAGTTGCTTCAATATAACTGAATGTAATTGTATCGTTTGTGGCTGCAATATTTAGAAAATATCATTAATGATGATAATTATATAGAGTTGCATCTAATATTTGATGGATGAAGAAATTTACCATACCAACTTTAAGTTCAAAAGCAACGCATATTGTGATGGAAAGAGAATGGAATGAGAGAATGAGTGAAACGAGAACCAAAAACCTCAAGTTAAGGTTGGTGTAGACTTTGGAGAAGGTACTCATTACGCTTGATTTCTTCTTTAATGTTTTTGGCCATTTTTGCGTCTTGTTGAGGGAGTGATTGATGATAGCGACAACCAGTTGAATTATATAGAGAAAGCTTTCGAAATATACAGTAGCATATTCGACAGCGACGGTGACAACAAGAGATTGAAATTTCAAGGAAAAATTCACGTTGCTTGTTGTTGTGATTCTTAATTGATATTAGTATTTATAGTCTAAAGTACCGATTCATGGCAAAACAAAGAAACCGGCCATATAACAGAGCAACTTACGTACGTAGAACAAGGGCAACAGCTGTATATACAAACACAGCAAGGATAATATGCCGTTGAAAATAATTAATATAAGGATATATTATATAGTTTCGGCCATATATTTGTGCTTTAAAATTTCAGCAACAGCTTCACATACAGAGTATAAATTAAATAATTTGTGGCGCGAATAGGGGGCGGAAACTAGTAGGGGATTTTTTTGTGGATGGGTCGTGGTGTTTATAACAGTTGCTTATTGGAGGATTATTATATTGATATATAATATTTAATATTATCTATATTTAATATGAAAATAGTTAATATTATCTATATTTAATATGAAAATAGTTAATATTATCTATATTTAATATGAAAATAGTTAATATTATCTATATTTAATATGAAAATAGTTAATATTATCTATATTTAATATGAAAATAGTTAATATTATCTATATTTAATATGAAAATAGTTAATATTACTAGAGATAAAAAAAAAATATATATAGTATAAATATATGGAAGAGGAAGGCAGTAACCTCTTTCTCTTCTCATATATTTTTTTTTGTTATCTTCCTAGAGCATATATTGTGTTATTCTCTTGATGTCTATTTATATGAAAAAAATAGTGTCATCAACTTCAGCTCATCTTTAACAATGATGGATGCCAAACTTTGACATTTGGTAGTTTGCACATGGACATGATTGTTGCATATTAATGACAACAATCCTAATAATTACTCTCTTTGCCATTTATATAGGTAATTATTCTTTTGTTTTTTTAGCACAAGCTAGCATCTTGTAGCTCTTCCAAGCTTACCATTCCGAAAGCACCAAGTTTATAGGTATTTACCATATCTTGCAATAACTAAAGTCACCAAAGCATATTTTCTCACACCAAAGAATCACTATAACCATATGGCCTGTCACTTCATATCTGAAGAGTGTTAATGCTTGTCTTTAGGCCACATGTGAGTCTCTACAAACAACTTCATTGAGCTTGGCTCATATCCAAGAGATGTAGCCCATAAGAAAAAATGTTGCAAGTTAAATATATGTACAAGTAATAACAAATTAGTTAATGATATATTTTATTTAAATTAATTTTACCACTCGTTTAACATGTGCAGCAAACAAAATGGAGCCGCCGGTGTGTGTGGTTATTGATTAATACTTAAACGTGTATTCTTATTAAGGTTTTGTATCATCATTTTGCATTTAAAGTATTAATAACTCCTTAACTAGAGCATGTTTTATAATAACAAGTTTGATAATAGAATATACATTTAATTTATGATAAATGTTCGTTTTAAATACAGGCTTATCACATAAATCAAATGATTGATTGATGAGTTTAACTACTGAAATTGAGAAGACAAAAAGATGGCTAAACTTAGAAAAGAGATGTTGGTTCAGTCCAAACTAAAACACTATTCGGTTATTGGATTATACCTGGAGCTGGAACTTGAATTTAGATCTGGGCTATATGGATGGAAAGCTAAGATATAGGCCTAAAACTTTCAGGAGAGTTCAAGATTCAAAAATGCCTAGACACTCTTTGATACTAAAACATAGGGTTAAAACTTGGATTATACCTTAAGTTGTAGAACTTTTCAAGTTCAAATTTTAGCAACAACGGAGAAATAGGAATCTGTCTTGTAGCCTAGATACTGTTTAATGTTCAACCTATATTTCGAGTTTTAGAAGTCCAAATATATCAATTTTTTTTTTTTTTGTAAATATGAAACAATTTCCCAGAACTTTCATGAAAACTATATGTTCAAATTCTGATGTTAGCAATGATATTTTTTGTAAACAATAAGATAAGAATTGTTACGAAGTCAAAAGTTGGTCATCCATTCAACAATTAGTCATCAAATCAATAGTTTTGAATTTTGGCCTATAAAAGGAGGCATTTTTCTTGCATTTAGGCATCTTGATTTTCAGATCAAGATCATATTCTTGATTTCTTTCTTTGTACTTTGTAATGTTTAAGTTTTATTTTATGTTATATTAATCTCTTAGTTATGCTTTTTATTTCATTTCCTTTACTTAGTTAACTTATATCTTATTTATGTTCTTATCTTGTTTATGTATGTTTCTCTCTTTTATTATGTTTAGTTAAGTTTATTATATTAAGGTGAAAAAGTTACACTAATAGTGTAAGAATAAGTATAGCAAGAACTCAACATGGACGTTAATGTTTGATACTAACATGCTTTGTATTTGTTATCTTATTCACTCTTAATACTTTGCTTGTTAAATGATTAATTTAGATTTATATTGTATAACCTATGTTATAATAAATGTTTGACCTTTTTATAGCCTACTGTATGGTTTAACAACACTTATGCTATGAAAAGAACTTGATTTGTTGTTAACATAAATTGATATCATGAATACTTGACAATATTTACAAGTATTAGTATTATTTATAATTTGATTGGAATCTCCTTTGTGTCTGGTTTCTAGTTGAGTAATAAAAAATATTTATACTATACTCATTTGAAATACCATTAGTGGATCCTCTAACTTTAATAATAATTTTTTATTATTATTTAATATTCACATTAATTTTACATCTCAAAGTTTTCTTTAACTCACCATCACCATCATCATCATCATCATCATCATCATTATCATCATTATTATTTATAATTTATATAGTTAACCTCCCTACGGTTTAACCCTGGTTTTGCCATGTCATTTATTACTTTGACACTTCTATATTTGAAAGAAAACATTAATCTTTTGGTTATGTCAATCACCAAACTATGAATTTTTTTATTCCAGTTATCAGCACCGACTTGTGAGCATTGTGCGAACCGCTTAGATTCACATGTTGAATTTATTGCGACCATATATCCCTCGAAATTTATGGCAATTTGAAATCACTCTAAACCGCCACATCATTCCAGGCTTAAAAACCGTTATCTTTAGTGTACTTTTTGGCTTTTTTATGATTCATACTAAAAATCACGCAACTTACTTTCATAGTGACAAATTAGATTTTAAAACAATTTTTTTTGTAAAACAAATATCATATTGCAATGAAATATGTTACTTAGTTGCCGCGTGATTTTCTTACACCCTCCTCACAACATTGTCATGCGCACTGTCCCGCTCAAATTTGTACTATGTGTAAATAATTTATTTAAAATAAAAATAATAGTTTATTTACAATTATAACAATAATTTATTAAAATTAAGCTGGAAATTTGAACTTAACACCAACATGAAATCTTCAAAACGATGCATCGATATAAGGTCGTCATTGAGGATGTCTGGAAACCTGACTCCATTGAAATAATGGAATCTCCATCATGATTTAAACGTCAATGTTATTACTCATGTGGCCTTAATGTTTGTGCACTTAAAAAAAATTAATTAAATATTAATTTGTTATTCATAAATTATGTTATAATTTAAAAAAATTAAAATAAAAACAAACTTACATTAAAAGGTCGTCATTCCAATGTGTTCGGTACTTACAGGTGAATTGATTCTGCTGTGAAGGCACACCGCCTTTACGTTGTAAAACAACGCTCGAAGAGGCAGCATCGCGAGTTGGCGCAGGTGCCTCTTTTTGATCGGCATCTAAGGACAAGTCATCCTCGTTGCTAGGAGAACTAGCTACAATCATATGCTCACGACATGCTGTTGATTTCATTTTACGTATTTATATAAATTTATACGAATAATTATATAATTAAATTTGATTATTAAAAAAATAATTTAGCAGCACCTCTCTTATACTGGAAATTATTCAAAGTTTTTAAACTTGCAAATATTCACAATAACTACAAACCAATTGACTCCATTGAAAAATCTTATTTATAACATAACATCTATACAAATTTAACAATAAAATAAAGGGAAAAACAACATTTAATTTTATATATTCAACTAACATCTATAAAAATTCATCAATAATAATTAAAATTATGAAAATAATTAAACATATATCATGCACTAATATAATAAAATTGAGATAAAATAATTATATTTAATTATCATTTACAAGGGAACTTTAACAATAATATTTAAAATTTAACAAAGTATTCAATTATTATGACAATATAAATAATACAATATATTGAATAAATTAAAAAAAATTATAGACTTTAGAAAAGAAAAATACTAGATGAATTAGTGATGGCATGTATGGGTGAGATGGAGGAGCTGGATTAATCAGTGTCCTTCGACAGCTGAATTATCTGTTTTTTCAGGTGAATGAATGATCTCCTGCTGAAGAATTGGTGGAAGAGTTTGTCTTATTAAATCTATTGTAAATAATTTGTCTTTGTTCCCTATCCCTATGACGATTGCTGCTAAAATTGAGTGGCTGATCAAATCCTTGCTTTGATCTGCTATGGAAGAAGATCCAAAAGATCATGATGTCAAAAATAAAAAATAAGACCAGAAACTAGTCTTGACACTGGTCTTTGGAAAGATGACGCTGTCTCAAGTATTAAAAAAAATAAAAAAAATTATGTACTTGTGATTGTTTATTTAAAATTAGACCAGAAACTAGAACTTCAAATATTTCTCCATCCAAGCAAAAAACTAAAAAACCAGAGTTTTTTAAATTTATTATGAGTTTGAAAAACATATTTTAGAGTTATTTCACGGTTTTGTTTTACAAGTTCTTCAATTTTTTTCTAAATGAATTAAGAAGGCATGAATAATGTATTTTTTTTTCTTTTTTATCCAAGTAGTACATTTTAGCAATGTAAGAAATTAAAATTATTTTTTATATATTTTCATATTTAGTTAGTGAGATAATTTAATTCTCATCATAATATAAAATAAAGGTTTCTTTTGAGTTAACAATGAAAAAGATGGTTTCTAGTTTGAATGAAATAAAATGAATATTCTATAATTAGATTATTACATAAATAAATTATTGACATGATAAACTATGATTTTGATTTGTTTATAAATTACTTGTCTAGATTGTTACTTTGCTCACACTAAAATAACTCAATATGTCGTAGTACCAAAGAATAAAATATGAGTATATCTAATTTCTCTTTTATTTTGTTCTTCTGAATATTTCAATTCATGATATCTAAAAAATTGCTCAGTTGCAAATTTTATCAGATATCTAGAAAATAATATCACCCTTTTTCGAGAAAAATTAATCCCATCACCCTTTTTCGAGAAAAAATAATCCCAAAATATGTGCATTTATGTGTGATTATATCTTGATGCAATTATGTGTGATTATATAGTAATATATTGTGTGAAGAGAATTTTTGTTTTTTCCAAAATAATAAAAAGGACAATGAAACATGTCTCTTTTTTTTACTATATAATTAATTATTATCTTATTAAAGAGACAATCTAAAATGTAATTAATTGGATGGTCAAAGCATATGTAAAGTACAAAGTTCAAATATCTTAAATGACATTATGAAAAGTACAAACGGACATATAATTTATGAAATTTACTTAATTATAAACTATTGTTATGCACATTTATTTATTTACAAGCGGGTTTATAAAATTTAAACTTGTGAAATAACCAAGGGTTTGAAAAGATCATTAACAAAAATAATATTTAGTTATTGTAAGTATATTCTTTTAAAAAATAAATTATAACTTTGATTATAGATTTGACTAGATTGAATAACTTAATTTTATTTTAATTAAATAAAATATAAGTAAAAACAAGAAATAAAAAAATAAAAAAAATCTCAATAACCTAAAAACATCTTCTTCTTCTTTTCCTAGTTAATTCTTTGAATCATCGTGAAGAAGATGGTACGTTGATTTCAACAACATAGTAAAAAAGAATTTTTAGCTATTAAGAGACGTCACATCCAAAAACTAGAAGATTACGAGCACCTTTTATACATGTTCGGTGCACTTATACTTTTAATTTTTTAATTATATTTTATTATTATTAAAAATATCAAATTATCATCGATCAACTTAATTATAACTAAAAAAAATAGATTAAAAATACAAGGAATCATGAATACTAGTTTTATTTTTTTTTACTTTTAAAGATAATTTAATTATTTTAATATACTTTAAAAATGTAAAATATTTGAGTTAACTGTAATCAATTTTATAATGAATAAAGAACCTCATAAAAAGATCACACTTTCTCATAACTAATTCAGTGATTTTTACTATATAAAAAAAATATCATTACACTTTTTGATGAATAATAACTCTTCTTGTATTAACATTGTTTTTCCAAAGCAAATTAGTTTCGTTAAACTCCTCTGAAATTTAGACAAAGATTTAATAAAACTGTCTTATTAAATTAAATAAAAACGACAATAAAAAAGCTTGATAACAGCAGCAATAGCATCGCCAGCAACTTCATGGAGGCTGCCATGAGCTTAACCAGTCAGAGCAAGTTTAGCTCTGCTTTTCTACTAAAAAGATTGAATTGCTGTGGCCATTTCTCATGAACTAAAAAGGATTTGTGAAAGAGAAGAATTCCTTTCCAGCTTTAGCTTGCATCGCACGAAAAGCAGCCTCTCTGCTCCTTCAATCTCTTGTTTATTTCATATGGCTCCGGTATATACCATAACAATTTCACATCGTACAAACAAACTTAAGGATCTCACTCTCGTGGGTGTTTTCGAAGAAAAATATGTAAAAACCATAAACATTAACTTCATTGATTGATCCAAACAAGTCATTCCTCCTCCAACCCAGTGTGTTATTGGTAAGATGTTGTTTGGTACTTTTATAAAAATATTTTTTTATTGAGATTACATTTTTTTATTTTTTTATTATTAACATATTAAAATTATTAAAAAAATATTTAAAAATAAATTTGATATTTCTACAAGCAAAAAAATATTTAAAAACAAGTAAGAACAACAAAAACAAACACTTCATAGGACCAATTAGAACAAATCAATTATTATATAACCCTTAACGTGTTATTTTGTTACAAATTCTCTTGATTTTTTTTTTAATTTTATTATTTGTTTTATTTGCAACGGACAAGAAACAATGTCACTTCTCTATTATTGGTAGTTAAAAGATTTTGTTCAACTGAACTGTAATCATTTGCATGAAACCTTTCATTTAAGACCTCACAATGAGATCTAAAAACAATTTTACATCAATCATAATAAAACTATCGCATTATTTAACAAGTTTGTAGGAAATAACTTATAATAATTTTACGCTAAATTTGTCGTTTTGAACATGTTTGAGCTTCTTCTTTCTTTCTTTTTCAATCATGATTAAAGAGAGTATTTGTTATTGTGATATGATTGTGTTTTTGTTTTTAATAAATCTTTTATTTTTACTTTAAATTTATATTTTTTAATTTTTTTATATATTAATGTCAAAAATAAAATTTTAAAAATAAAAAGTATATATTATTTTAATATATTTTTAAATAACAAATGTTATAAAAAACAACATTATCATAATAAATAAATAAATAAATAACACAACCAAAAGCACGTAACAATAATGTGCATTTGAATGAAATCTTTCAACATCATGGACGAGAGGTAACATTATTTGATGTCGAGTATGTTTTGATGAAAATTGATAAAACCTAATATCTTAAACTTAATTGATAATGTGGAAATGAATCAAGGACTAAAGTGATACTTTTCCAGAAAATAATCCAGGGATATACTTGATATTTCACAAAACCCAAAACCCACAAAACCCACAAAAAAAATATGCTGTTTACATGTAGATACACTGATTTAGTGTGTTTTTGATGTCTTAGATTGTTGAATTTTATGAAAGATTTGACTTTTAATGGGTTTTTGTTTGTATAGATAGGGGGAGTGTGTTTTTGTGGGTTTCTGGTAATGATTTTTTTATTGCTCTTGGTGTTTTTTATTTTTTTGCTGCCCTGAATGGGAAAGAACAAATCTTTTTTAAAAAAACTTTTACCACTCGCGCCTGTACATATATAGTGAATGTGTATTGTTTTTGCTTGATTAATTTTTTTAATTTGGAAAAAAGGTTTAATTTTTTACACTTACACCTATTGATACTGCAGAAGTGTGTAGTTGCTTGATTGAATTGTTTAATTTGAAGAAGATAATTGATTTTTTAACACGTAAATGTGACTGTACTTGTACCTATAAATATATTGAAATTGTTTGTTTCTACAATGATGAAGATTTTATTGTTGTTGCTGGTGGCGTTAGATATGATTGAGAGGAGGGTAGAGGTAGTGGCAAGATTGAAAGCATTGGAGGAGGCTGCTACACCCCTGGTGGCATTCTTGCAGAATGCAAGTGCTGTGCAGGAGTTGAGGGCCGATAAGCAGTATAATCTTCAGATGCTTCATGACCGTTATCAGGTTTGTTTTGTTTGCAAATCTTCATTTAGAGAGTGTAATGGGTTGGTATTCTTTCTATCTTTTATTGTTTTAAGTGATGTTTTATAGGAATTAACTAGGAACTAAGAGAGATTTGAATTGATATTAGGAATTTCGAGGTCTTGTCTTTATTCATGTTGCAACATTGAAGAGGGTATTTTGTCGAACTTAATAGTTAATGAGCAATAGTGATTCTTATTGTGAAAACTAGTGATTTTAATCAAAGAGCCGATTACGTAATAGTTAATGAGCAATAGCTCTCAGAGGTGTCTACAACCCATTTTCTTGTTAGAATCTGATGTCCACCTGTTTTACTTCCTTCAAGGACTAAAGTGATACTTTTCCAGAAAATAATCCAGGGATATACTTGATATTTCACAAAACCCCTTGCTCCCTCTCCTTTCTCTCGTTATCTAGGTTGAACCCCAAAACAGCAGGGCAGCAGCCAATAACCACAACAATGGCGACTTACGATCTGACCCCGCGAATCGCACCAAATCTAGACCGCCACTTGGTATTCCCTTTATTAGAATTCCTTCAAGAACGTCAGCTTTACCCAGATGAGCAGATCTTAAAAGCCAAAATCGAGCTTTTAAACAAAACAAACATGGTTGATTACGCTATGGACATCCACAAAAGTCTTTACCACACTGAAGATGTCCCTCAAGGTAAACAAAGCAAAACCCACAAAAAAATATGCTGTTTATATGTAGATACACTGAGTTAGTGTGTGTTTGATGTCTTAGATTGTTGAATTTTATGAAAGATTTGACTTTTAATGGGCTTTTGTTTGTATAGATAGGGTGAGTGTGTTTTCGTGGGTTTCTGGTAATCATTTTTTTTATTGCTTTTGGTGTTTTTTATTTTTTTGCTGCCCTGAATGGGAAAGAACAAATCTTTTTTAAAAAAACTTTTACCACTCGCGCCTGTACATATATAGTGAATGTGTATTGTTTTTGCTTGATTAATTTTTTTAATTTGGAAAAAAGGTTTAATTTTTTACACTTACACCTATAGAGACTGCAGAAGTGTGTAGTTGCTTGATTGAATTGTTTAATTTGAAGAAGATAATTGATTTTTTAACACGTAAATGTGACTGTACTTGTACCTATAAATATATTGAAATTGTTTGTTTCTACAATGATGAAGATTTTATTGTTGTTGCTGGTGGCGTTAGATATGATTGAGAGGAGGGTAGAGGTAGTGGCAAGATTGAAAGCATTGGAGGAGGCTGCTACACCCCTGGTGGCATTCTTGCAGAATGCAAGTGCTGTGCAGGAGTTGAGGGCTGATAAGCAGTATAATCTTCAGATGCTTCATGACCGTTATCAGGTTTGTTTTGTTTGCAAATCTTCATTTAGAGAGTGTAATGGGTTGGTATTCTTTCTATCTTTTATTGTTTTAAGTGATGTTTTATAGGAATTAACTAGGAACTAAGAGAGATTTGAATTGATATTAGGAATTTCGAGGTCTTGTCTTTATTCATGTTGCAACATTGAAGAGGGTATTTTGTCGAACTTAATAGTTAATGAGCAATAGTGATTCTTATTGTGAAAACTAGTGATTTTAATCAAAGAGCCGATTACGTAATAGTTAATGAGCAATAGCTCTCAGAGGTGTCTACAACCCATTTTCTTGTTAGAATCTGATGTCCACCTGTTTTACTTCCTGACCAGCAGTGTAGACATTGATTCAATTAAAATTGCTCCCCATTTGCTATTTTTAGAGCTCTTTAATATTTCTGTCACCTAAAGTTCCATGTTTTGGATGGAGCGGTTTTCTTATTTGTCCATCTTGACTCATTGAATGATAGTGCTATTTCTAAACAGATTGGTCCGGAGCAGATTGAAGCATTATATCAGTATGCCAAATTCCAGTTTGAATGTGGAAACTACTCTGGTGCTGCTGACTATCTGTATCAGTACAGGGCCTTATGCACTAACAGTGAAAGGAGTCTGAGTGCATTGTGGGGAAAGATGGCAGCTGAGGTACTGATGCAAAACTGGGATATTGCTCTTGAAGAACTTAACCGGCTGAAAGAAATAATTGATTCTAAGGTTGTTTTCCGCCACTCACTTCCCGCTCTTCTGTTTGGGTTGTATGCTGTTTTACTTCTTCTTTTTCTTTTTTTCTTTTTTTCCTTTTTTGAGTAAATGTGCTTACTGTGGAAAATGTTCTGGTGCAGAGCTTCTCAACACCTTTGAATCAGATTCAGAGTAGAATATGGTTGATGCATTGGAGTCTCTTCATCTTTTTCAACAATGAGAATGGAAGGACACAGATTATTGACTTATTTAATCAGGACAAGTATGGCTTATCCTTTTCTTCCTCTCTGCATACATTTTCAACTTTGGCATGTTCTCTATGTTTTCTCTAACTTAAAAAATGACTTGTGGATATTACTTTATCAAAACCTATACTTATTCTTAAAAACTCGAGGGGGCAGAAGTTAACCAGCATCTCTTTATCTCAGATTCTTTTCTTCCTTTGAACTGGAGTAATCTCTCAATTCAATAAACTATTTTTTGGACTTTCTTAAGACACAGGCTTACAGGATGACAGGAATTATCTCATTTTATTTTAGGTATCTCAATGCCATTCAAACCAATGCACCCCATCTTCTGCGTTACCTAGCAACTGCATTCATTGTCAACAAAAGAAGAAGACCTCAATTCAAGGACTTTATAAAGGTTATTCAGCAAGAGCAGCACTCATACAAAGATCCTATCACAGAGTTTTTGGCCTGTGTCTATGTTAATTATGATTTTGATGAGGCACAAAAGAAGATGAAGGAGTGCGAAGAAGTAAGCTTTTTATGCCCTAATGAAATTGGCATGTTAATATTCCTGAACAGGAAATGCATTTTGATATTCCTGTACAAGAATTTAGCTGATTGCATCATTTAAGTAGTGCTGAAGTTCAATTTTCTGGATGCCCCTTGATTTTGTTTTTGGTCTTTGTAGTCAGCGGGGCTTTGTGGTTTTATGTTCTCTGTTCATAAATTTTCCTTCTGGTTGTCAGCTCCTGGATTATACTAACCTGTCATGCTCATTGTAGGTGATACTAAATGATCCTTTCCTCGGCAAACATCTAGAAGATAGCAACTTTTCTACTGTGCCGTTGAGAGATGAATTCCTTGAAAATGCCCGTCTATTTGTCTTTGAAACCTATTGCCGGATACATCAGCGCATTGACATGGAGTATGTACCTCCTCCCTTGAATTGTTTTCTAAAACTGCAGAACTGGAATAAATGGAAATTCTGTCCTTGGAAAAACCATCCTTTTGAGTGGATTGTGTAAAATGTCAGTTTGATCTCAATGAATGCCCATTCGTTTGTTTTTCAATTGTGTTGCTCACATGTCTGTTAAGACTAAATTATTTGCCCCATGGAACATCTATTATCTGTACAATTAAAGAGTATAGTACCTGTGGGTTAGATGATTTTGATCCAAACTCTGATAATACAAAATTGATGAACTGGTCCTGAGGCTTCAATGGTATTGGTCCAGAGACTTGACAGTCTGAATTTTTTCGATTCATTACTGCCATTTCAAGTGGTGTATGAACAAGGCTGCAAGTAATTGTTTTTGGCTAGAAGTGCTCTCTCCTTGTATATGTTTTTTTTTCTATTGCAACAATACAGAATTATGTTGTCATGGAAGCTCTTTGCTTTCATGAGAAGTTAATTATCGTCCCCCCCCTAAATGCAGAAGGGTTGTGCTTCTATTTAATCATATTTGTGAAATGGGTCGCAGAGTCCAGAGCTGAACTGCCAGTATTTCCAGTGAGCTGTGCACTAAACAAGCTTGTGATGTACATTTTATTGCTTCTGTTAAGATACTAATTCAAACTACTTTGCTGTTCGTGGCAGAGTCCTTGCAGAGAAATTGAACTTGAATTATGAGGAGGCTGAGAGATGGATTGTGAATCTCATCCGCAACTCAAAGCTTGATGCTAAGATTGATTCACAATCAGGAACTGTTATCATGGAGCCCAACCATTCCAACGTGTAAGATTGATTGTTATTTCTGTAAATGACAATGATTCTTGGTACCAGCTAGTCTTGTCTTTTATTTCTATGTATTCCAGATAACTTGTATATGTCAGCTCTCAGAGGTGTCTACTTCTCTTCAAGAATCTGGTCACAAATCTTTATCGAATTTCTTGTATCTTTATCGCAGGTATGAGCAGTTGATAGATCACACCAAAGCACTATCAGGCCGTACTTCCAAGTTAGTCAGTCAGATTCTAGAGCATGCACAGGCACAGTCTGCCCGATAAAGTTTCTCTGTGAAGAAGAGGAGGATTTATTTGTAAGGTTTTCGGCATCTGAATTTTTGTTTCTCGTCAGCCATGGCGGTCAGATTTGAGAAATTGTACTGATTAACCAACCATTCCCACAAGTTCTAGAATTAGAGCAAATCTAGAGAACATCTATTAATTTCGAAATGAGGGTTTATGTTTTGCTTTTTCACTTCCATGAAATATCAATGCATCTTATTTTCAGCAGCCATGGGGTTGTAATGAAGCCGACGCCCCCTTTTTTTTCTCATTTTTGAACTCTTCTGTTTTTCAATTGAATCCTTCTATGGGCCAAATTGGATATAATTATATATTAGGCTTGTATCAAATTGAGGACTAAAATGTAAAACATGGAGAAAAAATATCTAACTGCGCGTTATCAACAATTTTTATTTGTAATAATTACATCTCGGTTGATGTTCTAAAAAATTATATTTTATGTCTTAAATTTTAATGACTTTACAACATTTTTCATCCTCTATTTTTAGCGTAAAAAGATTTGAACAATGACTTTGCAACATTTTTCATCCTCTATTTTTAACGTAAAAAGATTTGAACAAGAAATTTCGAATTATTTAAAGGTATGCTTGTAAAATTACAAATTATTTAATTACATTGAGGGAATTTAGTGACCATAGCAGCTGTGTCAGCCACTGAGACACTAGCTGCTGCCTGTGATGGG
>NW_011502529.1:0-19338 GCF_000495115.2 Populus euphratica | reverse complement strand
GGTATTTATGAGGCACCGAGTAAAACTCAACCTTATATATCTAATGGAGGTATGTACAACCTTAGGGAAGATCATGACCTTCAAGCCAAGTTTGTATCTTTAGCTAGAAAAGTCCAGGCACTAGAATTAAAAAAGAGTGGTCAATTAAAATTTGTTGAAAACATTGTGTGTCAAATCTGTGAAAGAAATGAACACTTAACCAATGATTGTCCAACCTTGCCATCTTTTAAGGAATGTCTCCATGAACAAGCCCATGCTTTAAACAATTTCCAAAGGCCCAACCACATCCTATACTCCCAAACATACAACCCTGGTTGGAGAAATCACCTAAATTTCAGTTGGAAGAGTAAGAACAACAATGCACAAACTTCACAACCATCGTTTCAAGCACACCATAATTTCCAAAATTCTTATGGATATGCACCTTCTTGTACTCCACCTCTTAGAAGTAATTTTGAGGAAACTTTGTATGCATTCATTGAAAAGCAAGAGACAATCAATACTCAACTTACTCAAAGCATAACAGATTTTAAAGAAACTCTTGCAAAATTCATATCTGCTCTTAGTTTTCAAGAGCAAGGTAAGTTTCCATCTCAACCACAGCAAAATCCCAAGGGGCAATACAATGCAAATGCAAGTAGTTCTGGAAGTCAACACATGGATCAAGTCAAATCAGTCATCACTCTTCGCAGTGGTAAGGTTATTAAAAAACCCACTCTTGAACCTTGTGAGAAAGATGATGAGTCAATCTCTAAGGGTAAGGAAGGGGTTGAATCTGAATATTGCAAGGAAAAGACTGATTCCCTGCCAGCACTTCCATTTCCTCATGCCATGACCAATCAGGAAGACATCGATGATGAAAAAGGCACCGAAAATGTTGATGCGGATCTTTTATCAAAAGTGACAACAGATTCGACACCCGACATCACACCAATCAATTATTCTTTTCCTGATGAATCTCTACTTTCTCTTAGTTCAATGCCTTGGTTTGCTAAAAATATTAATTTTCTTGCTTCAGGATTTTTGCCAGCTCACTGGAGTACCGAAGACAAGAGAAAATTTTTGAGCAACGTGCAAAATTTTTATTGGGATGACCCTTACTTATTCAATTATTGTCTTGATCAAATATTTCAAAAATGCATTCTTGACAATGAGGTAAGTAATTTCATTAAATTTTGTCACTCTAAGGCACGTGTGGATCATTTCTCGTCAAAAAAGAGGATTGTAGAAATCTTACAAAACAGATTTTATTGGCCTACCATATTCAAGGAGTCACATGCATTCCGCAAAACCTGTGAAAATTGTCAAAATGTAGGATTTATTTCAAAACACAGAGAGTTTTTAGATAATCTTCTATTGACTCTTAAGTCTCATCATAGTCGAGATAAGCATCGTGTAATTCATGACTTATGAACCCATTTTCATAAAGAACATACTTGACTTAGTCTTGGGAATCTGACTAAAAAAGACCCTGTTTGCCAGTTTTTAAGAAAACTGGATGGGAAGCCTATCCCCGACCCATTGAGGGCGTTTAAGCTGTTCTTGGACGTAAAACCAAAGGAAGATGTGAGCCACATTCACAACTGCAATTTGAATTTTTTTTTGTTTGTAAAAACTTGTGTCTTTTGGTTTTATTATTGTGTTTTGTTATTTCTTATTTTTGTTTTAGTGTGTTTCAGGTTTTGTCAGTGTTCGTTATTTCAGGTGATATCTTCTATACTCTATCTTTCTACCTTAGAACATTGAGGACAATGTCTCGTTTGGGTTGGGGGGAGAGGGTAGTAGTTGATAAAGAAAAAAAAATTGATTTTCATTTCATAAAGCATGTGCATAATTGTTGTTACTAGGATGGCAGAGTAAAGGAGTTCTTTTGTTAAAGTGACTCTTGAGACGCATCTTAGTAACCATTATTAACAAGGTCTATTATAATACTTCCTGAAATATTCAGGTTTACAAACTCTCGTATTGTTACCGCTTAATTCTGCTCATATACTTATTTAACATGTATTCTTAAACCTTAATTTACACACACACACTTCAACATATGATTGTGGGTTGCATATTGGATTATTACATTATTTATGTTCTTTTGTTAAAGGTAACAACTAAGGGAAAGGGATTGTATATAATTAAAAAGAAAAAAAGAAAAACATGAAAAAAAAAAAAGAAAAAAAAGAAAAAAAAAATATGAAAAAAAAGAAAAGAAAAAATGATGATAATAAAAATGTAGATAAGTTTGGTTTTGTAGCCTCCCTAACCTAAGCAATTAAGCCCGAAGGGGTGTTTTAACACCTATTACCCTAAAGTCAACTGACTTGGGAGCTATTGGCCCAACGCTTGTTACATGGGTTGAGGAGAAAAGCTTAAGGGAATCAAACATTGCACTATCTACATATCAGTATCTGCGACCCGAGTTACTAAGCTCGTAGGGGTGTCTTAACACCTAATGCCCTAAGACCAACTGGTCTGGGAGTCATTAGTTGAAAGCTCGTTACATGGGTTAAAGATGCATGATATTTTTAAATTATATGTATATAGATTTTTTTTTTTAAAAAAAGAAAGAAAAAAAAAGACAAAAATAATAATCCCAACCCAAGGAAGTTAACCTTAAACATTAGAACAAAAATTTTGTTTTCTTCCAAGAAAAGCCCCATAATTATGTGTTGATACATTGAGCACAAAAGAAAGGTTTATTAATACCTTGTTAAGAGGTATTGAGCAGATATATATAAATTTAATGAGAGTTTGTTTATCTGGATAGATTAATGGAAGTTAAATGATGAATACCTTGCTTTGTGGCATTTGCAAATTGTTTTTCTATTTAACGCTTTGCTTCCTCGGGACTAGTAATAAGCTGGTTGGGGGGTGTGATTAGGACTTAAAAGTGCATTTTTATCATGGTTTTATATCATCATGTTGCACTTGAAGTATCAATAACTCCGTAACCAAAGCATGTTTTATAATAATATATCTAATAATATAAGATGCCTTTAATTTGTGGTAAATGTCTATTTTTAATGCAGGCCTATCACATAAATGAAAGGATTGATTGATGAATTTAAGAATTTAAATTGAAAGGACAAAGAGATGGCTAAACTCCGAAAAGAGATGTCGGTGCAGTCCATACCGGAACACTGTTCGGTAATTGGATCATATCTGGAGTTGTAGATCTCAGATTTAGGTCCACTTTATATGAATGGAAAGGTAAGACATAGGCCTACAACTTTCACATGGAGCACAAGATCTAAAAAGGCCATTTTCAAGTCCAAATTATTGCAACAATAAAGAAGCCCGAAGCTGTCCTCTAGCCCGAGCATTGTTCGATATTTTGGCCATATCTGGATTTCTAGAAGTCCAAATGAGCTAAAGTTTTTACACACGATAGCAGAGACAATTGCCTACAACTTTCATGTTTGGAAGTGGCTCTAGTTTTGACGTTATCAATGATGTTTTGGGCAGACAAGAGAAGATAGGGATTGTCACCAAGTCAAAAGTTGGCCACCCACTTATCAATTAGTCATCAAATCAATAGTTCCCAATTTTGGCCTATAAAAGGAGGCATTTGCCATGCATTTAGGCATCTTGGTTTCCAGATCAAGATCATGCTCTTCTTTTCTCTCTTTGTATTTTTTATAATGTTTATGCTTTACTTTCATTAATATCAAGTTTATGCCTTTCATTTCCTTTCCTTTACTTAGTTAACTTTTATGTTCTTATTTTGTTTATTTGTTTTCCTTTCTTTCATTATGTCTAGCTAAGTTAATTATGTCAAGGTGAAAAGGTTACACTAATGGTGTGAGAATAAGTATAATGTAAACTTAATATGGACTTTAATGTTTGGTACTAACATGTTTTATATTTGTTATCTTGTTCACTCTTTAATACTTTGTTTGTTAAATGACTAATCTTGATTTATGTTGTATAACACTTGGTACAACAAATGCTTGGCACTTTCATAGCCCATAATGTATGATATAACCAACACTTGAGCTATGAAAGGAACTTGAGTTGTTGTTAACATAAGTTATAATCATTAATGCTTGACGAAATTTACAAGTATTAGCATTAATTGAATAAGATGACTAATGTAATCATGTTAACAATATATAATCTGATTGGAACCTCCTTTGTGTATGGTTTCCAATTCAATAATAAGAGTTTATACTATACTTGTTTGATATACCATTAGTGGAACCTCTAACCTTGACATTTGTTATTATTATTGCTTAATCCTTACATTAATATTTCATCTCTAAGTTCTCATCATCATCATCTTCTTCTTCTTCTCTTTCTTTATTATTATTATTATTATTATTATTATTATTATTACTACTACTACTACTACTACTATTATTATTATTATTATTATTATTATTATTATTATTATTATTACTATTGTTGTTGTTGTTATTATTGTTTTATTATTGTTATTTATAATTTGTACAAATAACCTCCCTGTGGTTCGACTCCGGTCTTGTCGGGTTATTTATTACTTCGACACTCCTGCACTTGGGAGAAGACATCAATCTTTCAGTCGTGTCAATTATAACTTATGTTAACAACAAATCAAGTTTCTTTTATAACTCAAGTGTTGGTTATATCATACAATATGGGCTATGGAAGTGCCAAGCATTTGTTGTACCAAGTGTTATACAACATAAATCTAGATTAGTCAATTAACAAACAAAGTATTAAAGAGTGAACAAGATAACAAATATAAAACATGTTAGTATCAAACATTAAAATCCATGTTAAGTTTACACTATACTTATTCTTACACCATTAGTAAAACCTTTTCACCTTGACATAATAAACTTAACTAAACATAATGAAAGAAAGAAAAATAAATAAACAAAATAAGATCATAAATAAGATAAAAGTTAACTAAGTAAAGGAAAGGAAATAAAAGGCATAAATAAGATTTTATTAAAAATAAAACTTAAAAACACAAAGAGAGAAAGTAAGAGCATAATCTTGATCTGGAAACCAAGATGCCTAAATACATGACAAATGCCTCTTTTTATAGGTCAAAATTGAAAACTATTAATTTGATGACTAATTGATGAATGGGTGACCTATTCTTGACTTGGTGACAATCCTTATCTTCTCTTGTCTACCCAAAACATCATTGATAACGTCAAAATTAGAACCACTTAAACATAAAAGTTGTTAGAAATTATCTCAGGTTTCCAGGAAAAAAAATAGAGGTCATTTAGACTTATAGAACTCCAAATATAGGTCAAACACTGAGCAGTGTTCAGGCTGCAAGATAGATTTGGACTTCTTCATTGTTGCTATAATGTGGACTTAAAAATAGCCTCATTAAATCTTGGGCTCTATATAAAAGTTGTATGCCTATATCTTACCTTTATATTCATATAAAGTACACCTAAATCTGATATCTACAGCTCTAAATATGACCTAATTACCGAACAGTGTTCCAGTTTTGACTGCACCGGCATCTCTTTTCTAAGTTTGGCCATCTCTTTGTCCTTTCAATTTCAATTTTTAAACTCATCAATTAATCCTTTTATTTATATGATAGGCCTGCATTTAAAATGAACATTTACCATAAATTAAAAGTATCTTATATTATTAGATATGTTATTATAAAACATGCTTTAGTTAAGGAGTTGTTGATACTTCAAGTGCAAAATGATGATATAAAACCTTGATAAAAATGCACTTTTAAGTACTAATCAACCATGCTCAGAGATGGATTTAATCATAAATGGACCAATCCATTTTGTCCTCAACCTCCCAAGAAAGAAATGTAATCGTGAATTATATAAGAGAACTTTTTGATCGACGTGAAAGGATTTTCTAAGAATATGTTTATCATGCAAAGTTTTTATCTTATGTTTTGAAATTTTTGCATTTTCAAATGTATCATTTCTCAACTCCTCTAATTCATCCAATTGAAGTTTTTTATTTTTGTCAACCTCGTTTTCATTGTCATTGAATTGTCGGATGGCCTTATATACATGATGCTCAATCTCAATAGGGAGATGACAAGGCTTTTCATAAACTAGCCTATAAGGAAACATTCCTAAAGAGGTCTTGTAAGCAGTACGATATGTCCACAAAGCATCAACTAGTCATAAGGACCAATCTTTACGGTTTGGGTTGACTATTTTTTCTAAAATGTTCTTGATCTCCCTATTTGCCAACTCAGCTTAGCCACTAGTTTGTTGGTAATAGGGAGTACTGACCTTGTGAATTACACCATTTTTTCTCATCAATATCCTAACGGGCTTGGTACAAAAATGCATTCCCCCATCACTAATCATAGCCCAGAGCATGCCAAAAACAAGAAAAAATATTTTCTTTCAAGAATTTAACCACAACTCAATGGTCATTGGTTCGAGATATAATGGCCTCCACCCATTTAGACATATAATCAATAACTACAAAGATGAATTGGTAGCCACATGAACTTGGAAAAGGTCCCATAAAATCAATCCCCCAACAATCAAATATTTCCAAAACAAGAATGGGGTTAAAGGGGCATCGTGTTATGCCTAGTAAGGTTACCTAGTCATTAGCATCGGTTACATACAACACAGAAGGCATGAACATCTTTAAACATGGTGGGCCAATAAAAACCACACTGCAAGATCTTGGCAATGGTTTTCTTGGAAGAGAAATGCACACCATAGGCTAATGCATGACAAAAATTAATGACACTTAGAATTTCATGATTAGGGATGCACCGCCTAACAATTTGATCAGGACAGTATTTAAATAGGTAGGGATCATCCCAAAAAAAGATACGCACATTGCGTAAGAATTTTTGTTTATCAAGTTTAGACCAATGAGAAGGAATCTGATTTTTGGCTAGGTAATTTGCTATGTTGGCATACCATGGAGAACCAATGTAAGAGACAATACCTGCACAAAATAAATTTTCATCAGCAAAGAGTTCTTTTATTGGAGATTCATCAATTATGGTCTTATCACTTGAAAGACGGGACAAATGATCACCACTATATTCTCTACTCCCTTTTTATCTTGAATTTCAAGGTTAAACTCTTGGAGTAGGAGGATCCATCGAATCAAACATGGTTTGACATCTTGTTTTGTGAATAGGTATTTCAATCCTTCATAATCAGTGAAAATAATAATAAGAGATCCAACCAAATAGGGCCTAAACTTGTCTAATGCAAATACCACAGCTAAGAGTTCTTTTTCAGTTGTAGTGTAATTCAATTAAGCATCATTTAAAGTCTTGCTAGCATAATAAATGACATGAGGCTTTTTATCTTTTTTTTTTGCCCTAAAATAGCCCCTACCGTAAAATCACTAGCATCACATATCAGTTCAAATGGTAAAGACCAATCAGGAGCTTGCATGATTGGTGTAGTGGTCAACAACCCTTTAAGCTTTTCAAAAGCTTCTTAACATTTTGATGTCCAATCAAATTAGACATCTTGTGACAACAAGTTACATAATGGTTTGGCAATGGTACTAAAAAAATGAATGAATCTTTGGTAAAAACTAGCATGTCCTAAAAAATATCTCACATCTTTCACAGTACAGTCCTAGGGTTAGGTAATTTTTGAATGATTTTAACTTTTGACTTATCTACCTCATCCCTTTTAAAGAGACATTGTGACCGAAGACAATGTCATGTGTCACCATAAAATGACACTTCTCCCAATTAAGTACAAGATTGCTTTCTTTACGTCTTTCAATAACTTTTTCTAAATGTATTAGACACAACTCATAGAATCCCCACAAACTGAAAAATCATCCATGAAAACTTCTAAAAATTTTTCCATCATGTCACTAAAGATACTCATCATACATCTTTAAAAAGTGGTTGGTGCATTATATAAGCCAAAAGGCATTATTCTATAAGCATAAGTATCAAAAGAAAAAATGAAAGTGGTTTTTTTCTTGGTCTTCTAAGGAAATCTCAATTTGGTTGTAACCCAAGTATCCATCAAGAAAACAATAGAAAGCTCTTCCAGCTACTCTTTTTAAGCACTTGGTCTAAAAATGGAAGTGGAAAATGATCCTTCCTAGTCACCATGTTCAACTTACGATAATCAATGCATATACGCCATTCAATTTGGATTTTTGTTGGCACTAACTTATTATTTTCATTCTTCACTACCGTGACTCCAAATTTTTTAGGGACAACTTGGGTTGGACTAACCCATTTTGAGTTTACAATGGGGTAAATAATACCTGCATCAAGTAGCTTAAACACTTCACCTCTCACTACTTCTTTCATGTTTGGGTTCAATCATCTTTGCATTTGCCTAACAGATATAGTCTCTTCTTCAAGATAGATTCCATGTGTACATAAAATAAGGCTAATTCCTTTCAAGTTAGTAACTGTCCACCCAATTGCTTTCTTGTTTTTTCTCACCACTCTTAAAAGTTTTTGTTCTCCTCTATGCTAAGTTTTGATGAGATCATAATAAGATATAATTCATCTTTCCTTAGAAATGTATACTTAAAATCACTCGGTAAAGGCTTCCTTTCTGGTTTATAAGGTTGGACAAGAGATGCCTCAACTTTCACTTGGGCTGAAATCAAAGGCTCAAACGATGGGGTCCATTGACCTATTGACATAATAGGTATTAGATCTAGATCTTGAGCTCTCTTACTTCCTTATCATCACATTCTAAAGTATAAAATCTTTCATCATGAATTAAAGTTCTCTCCAATGGATCCTTTATCCACTCTTTCTTAAAGTGTTCTTGACAAACTACTTAGATCAAATCTACCTCTCTAATGTCCTCATGTTCACCAATTTGTTTGGAAACATTGAATATGTTCATCTCTATAGTTATATTCCCAAAAGACAATTTCATCACCCATTCCTACAGTTAATTAAAGCAATGGATGTAGCTAGGAAAGGTCTCCCTAAAATGACTAGGATGGGAGCATTAGATCCTTGAATAGGTGTGGTATCTAATACTACAAAATCAACAGGAAAGTAGAATTTATCTACTTGGACCAACACATCCTCAACAATACCCATGGGAATCTTGATTGACCTATCAACTAATTGAAGGGTGATTCGAGTAGGCTTAATTTCTCATAACCTAATTGTTCGTCAACAGTGTAGGGTATTATATTCACACTTGCTCCTAAATCCAACAAAGCTTGATCTATCTTATAACTTCCAATAATGCATGAAATGGTAGGACAACCAGGATCTTTGTATTTAGGAGGGGTCTTAAACTAAATGATGGCACTAGCATGTTCAGTTAGAAAGACTCTTTCTTTCACATTCAATCTTCTTCTGACTGTGCATAAATCCTTAAGAAATTTTGCATAAGACGAGACTTGTTTAATTGCATTAAAGAGTGGAATATTGACTTTCACTTGTTTGAACAATTCATAGATTTCTGAGTTCATAAGATCATGTTTAGGTTTCCCTAACCTTTGTGGAAATGGTGCTTTAGGAACAAATTCTAAATAACTCAGTTTGACTCTAATTTTTCTTTAATCATCTCCTTTCTCTCACCTTGCTTTTCATTCAAACTCTTATTTGTCATTTGTGTTTTAATTCCCTCTTCACTTTTCTAAGATTTCTCCTCCACAATACCTTTAGGAATCTTAAAACCTATTCCTTTATCAACAATCTTTCGACTTCTAAGGGTGGTGATGACTTGGACTTATTCATGGTTTGAAGGTTCACTAGGTAAGGATTCACTCATGTGTACTTGACCTCTAGGATTGGGCATTGGTTAAGCTGGGAATTTTCCCTCCTCTTGAATGCTTAGTGATTGAGTCAACTTAGTTAGTTGACTTCAAATGTCATCTAAGGTCCTATTGGTCTGGTCTTGAAATTTATAAGCTTGGTTATTGATTCCTTATTACATTTGCATAAATTGTTGAAGAGTATCTTCTAAGGATCTCTTATGAGGTGGTTGGTATGTGTTATATGTGGGAGCATGAAACGGTTGAGGTGGAGGTTGAAATGTTTAAAGTATTAAAAAGCCCTCATTTCTCCATCCAAAATTTGGGTGGTTCCTCCATCCAGGATTATAGGTATCAGAATAAGGATTGACTATTTAGTTTGAAAAAGGCTTTCTAACATTACTTGAATCAGAAGTTTGGCTATATAGTACTTCCTTAAAGGCTGGAATGGTAGGACACTCAGTTGTCATATGCCCTTTACTCTCACACACAATACAATTCTCCTTTTGTTGTTTACTTATGACATACACCTTTTTAAGCTCAAGAGACTCTACTTTCTTAGTCAATGGGGCTAATCTAGCACTGAGGTCATCAGTATCTTTCAATTGGAACTTACCACTTAAATGAGAAATGGTGTTTCTAGACTCAACATGAAGTGGGAGAGAGGTCTCCCATTACTTTGTGTTTTTAGCCAATTAATTAAAAAAATCAAAGGCTTCACTTGGTTGATTGTCATAAAACTCACTATTACACATGGTTGACATTAGCTTTTTAAAATCTGTAGTAAAAGAGTTGTAGAAGAAACTCAATAACCTCCACATCTCAAAATCATGGTGGGGGCATGCATTTAACAAGTCTTTGAACCTTTCCCAAGCTTGGTAAAATGACTCATTTGAACTACAAGAAAAATTCATTATTTAACGTTGTAAGGCTGTCGTCCTATGAGTGGGGAAGTATTTTTTCAAAACTTCAGCTTGCATTTCCCTTCATGCACCTATAGACCTAGGATGTGGGGAGTTTAGCCAAAGCTTGGCTTTATCCTTTAGAGAGAATGAGAATAATTTAAGCTGAATAGTTTTTTTGGTGCATGTTCTATCAATAAAAGTATTATATACCTCTTCAAAGTCCTTAATGTGTATACATGGATTTTCAGAATCCATACCATGATATGTGGGAAGAAGTTGGATCATGCTCAGTTTCAAATTAAAAGCTTGTTAGTTAAGATGTAAGATAATATACGAAGGTGTACTTTGTCTAGCTGGGTGAAGATACTCTCTAAGAGTTTGAAAATTAGGTTGATCATTGAAATATGGAGGTCCATTCCCTTGAACACTCCCTTCACCCTTTACATCTTCAACATTAGCTATGATAAAAAAAATAAAATAACAATTATATGAATATGAAAAGAAAGGAAAAAGAATACAAAGATTGCAAATAAAAGTAAATGAAACGTAAAAGATAAAGTAATAGCTCAAAAATAAAAATACAACAAATTAGAAAATTCACACTCCAACTAATAAGAAATATTAACAATAATAAACATTAAAAGATAATTACAACAAGCATGAATAAAGAGGCAATAATACCAACCAAGTACTTCATATAATAAATATAAGAAAAATAATCACAACAGAAGAACAAAAAATAAAATAAACAAAGGCGGTAATACCAGCCAAGTACTTCAAAAGAAAAATAATCACAACAATACAATAAGATAAAATAAAATAAACAAGAGGCGATAAAACCAGCTTTATAATATAAACAATAAATGTTATAAACTAATTAGAATAAACATCAAAAGAAAAATGGTTGAGTTGATAAAACCAGCTTTATAATATAAACAATAAATATTATAAACTAATTAGAATAAACATCAAAAGAAAAATGGTTGACCCAATCAAAATCCAACAATTAGTAGTCCATTCCACAGTTCAATATTTGAAAAGTTGAGGTTAATTTTTTTTAGGCAATAAAACCAACCAATTGATTTTTTTTATATGATTTTTTTTGTTTTCCAATAATCAAATCTAAATTTGTTACCTTTGTTTGCGAGCTCCCACTCATCAATTAGTCATTAAATTAATAGTTCCTAATTTTGGCCTGTAAAAGGAGGCATTTGCTATGCATTTAGGCATTTTGATTTTCAAATCAAGATCATGCTCTTACTTTCTCTCTTTGTATTTTGTAATGTTTAAGTTTTGCTTTCATTAATATCAAGTTTATACCTTTCATTTCTTTTCCTTTATTTAGTTAACTTTTATCTTATTTATGTTCTTATTTTGTTTATTTTTTTTTCTTTCATTCATTATGTTTAGCTAAGTTTATTATGTCAAGGTGAAAAGGTTACACTAATGGTATAAGAATTAGTGTAAACTTAACATGGACTTTAATGTTTGATACTAACATGTTTTGTATTTGTTATCTGATTTACTCTTTAATACTTTGCTTGTTAAATGACTAATCTAGATTTATGTTGTATAACACTTGGTAGAACAAATACTTAACACTTTCATAGCTCATATTGTATGGTATAACTAACACCTAAGCTATGAAAAGAACTTGATTTGTTGTTAACATAAGTTGTAATTATAAATGTCTAATAATATTTACAAGTATTAACATTATTCAAATAAGAAAACTAATGTAAATATGTTAACAATTTATAATTTTATTGGAACTTTCTTTATGTGTGATTTATAATTGAATAATAAGAGTTTATACTATACTTGTTTGACATGCCATTAATGGATCCTCTAACCTTGACATTGGTTGTTATCATTGTTTAATCATTACGTTAATCTTTCATCTCAAAGTTCTTATCAACTTCTTCTTCTTCTTCTTTGTTATTATTATTATTGTTACTATTGTTATTGTTGTTGTTGTTGTTGTTATTGTTGTTATATTATTGTTATCTATAATTTATATAATTAACCTCCGTGTGGTTCGACATCGGTCTTGTCAGGTTATTTATTACTTTGACACTCCTGCACTTGGAAGAAGATATCAATATTTTGGTCGTGTCAATAATCATTAATGATTTATTTATTAATATAGATAATTTTAATTTATTTAATTAAATATATATATATATATATACATATTTTATTTATATGTAAGATTTTTTTAATAAAAAAACATGCATATTCAATTTTCGTTTTAAAAAAACATGCCGCGGAGGGCAATTGAAATAATTAGTAATAAACTTAAAAAAGTTGAAACAAAAGAAGAAGAAAGATTTTAGATTATCAACAGGATAATGAGACAGGAGGAAGTCGAGCTGTAAATCTGCCACGTACTCAAATTCCATTCCAATTTCGAAGTCCTCAACAAGGGAGTGGTCTCTCCCTCTCCCTCGTCGTCAACGTCAACAACAAAAAGTCAATCAAAGATCAATTTCCTCACCCACACACAGAATGGATCGATCATAACCAAAATCTCCTCTATCAATAATCCTTAACGAAAAATAATAACAGTAATTAATCTCTTTCTCTCTTTGCAATTTAATCCAAACCCAAATCCAATCTTATGTCTAAATTATTCTATCATCCAACGATTAAATTGCTGAAATTTTTAATCCTATTATTATTATTTTTAGGAGGAGATTTTGGTTCGAACAATAATAATAATAATTATTATGTTGAGGCTTTCAAGGTACCTTTTAGGGTTAAGGATGTGCTTCCGGTGCTGCCTCACCAGATATCGTGGCCGGTTTTGAACAATCTCCACAGCGCCGTTGATTTATTGCCTTATTTTGTTGGATCTGTTTCTCCTGATAATGGAACTCTTCAGTGGAAAGGAGCTTGCTTTTACGACAACGAAGCTCGCCTCGACTTCTCCCTCGCTGATTCCGATCACGATCCTGCCTTGGGCGGCGGCCTTCTCCGTCTCAAGGTCTTTTTCTCGTTTGATTAATTGATTGATTTCGATGTTTGTTTGCTATAATTAATTAATTAATTCTAAGGCTTTTAATGGAATGAATTGAGGAAAATAAAAATAATAGGGCTTTGTGTTTGTTAAGTTTGTAGCATGTTTGTTTACTCTTGGAAATGAAGTCAGTAGCATGATCATATCTTAATGTAGCTTAACCTACCTGTATTCTCTTTACAGACATCTGCGGCGCATAGCTGGACATGTATGGATTTGTATGTTTTTGCAACGCCATACAGAGTTACTTGGGATTACTACTTTTCTGCACGGGAACACACATTGAAATTTGATTCGTGGGAAGAAGCTGCTGAGATGGAATATGTAATGTGATTTATTACTTGTTTCTATTTTGGAATTTTATTAGCTTTGGTAACTTCACTGCATAAGAGGTGAGTTAAAATGCAAATTTATGGTTGAGCAGGTGAAGCAGCACGGTGTCTCTGTATTTCTCATGCCGTCTGGAATGCTGGGGACCTTGCTTTCTTTAATTGATGTCTTGCCTCTGTTTTCTAATACAGTGTGGGGTCAGAATGCTAACTTAGCTTTCCTCACAAAGCACATGGGTGCTACATTTGAGAAACGACCTAAGCCTTGGCGCACAACCATTAATCCAGATGATGTTCATTCTGGTGACTTTTTGGCAGTCTCCAAGATTCGTGGTCGGTGGGGTGGATTTGAGACATTGGAGAAATGGGTGACTGGTGCATTTGCTGGTCACACGGCAGTTTGCTTGAAGGATGAACTGGGGAATCTTTGGGTTGGTGAATCAGGACATGAGAATGAAAAAGTATGTGCTAAATCAAATAGAATGCTGATTAGATGAAGAAAAAAGTATGAATAAGCTATCATAAGGTTGTTTGAAATGTCTGGTTTTTATCATGTTCACAAGTCAATGATATCTTCTTAAAAACTTGTGATTTTGCTTTTGCTTTTGTTTCTCTTGAACACTAGCCTTTTCATTTGTGTGGCTAGAAGGGGAATCATGGTTTTATATACGAGGAAAATATAACTGAATTTTTAGTTAGAAAAATGGAGAATGCTGTTTGGAAAATATGGTTGTACCTTCTTTATTTCTGTTGTTATTGTTGAACATGTTCTTAAATGTACCACTTTTAGGCACACAGAAGCACTATTCTGTAGATGCTTTGATACAATCTCAGATTTGCATAGTTGAATTAATGTTTCAGCCTGCCAGAAGCAAGTAAAATTTTTGAATGTTATCCTTCTGGAAGAAAAAGTTGAGTTTTCTTCTTGAGGTATGGGGTTGTCACTTGGAAACCATGTTGCATTTTTAGTTATGGAATTTGTACAAATATGGTAGGTCTGTGTGCTCAAAAGTAACAATGTTTAAATATAGAAGCATCGCATAGAAAACTGTCTAAGGTACCATACAAATATGGTATTGAATGGATTTTGGGTGTTCAGAAATATAATATTATACCAAACCATTTTCCTAGCTGTTTGAAAAATATTTTCTCCTTACAGCATGTTCTCATATGACTTGGCAGGGTGAAGAGATTATAGTGGTAATCCCATGGGAGGAGTGGTGGGAGTTGTCACTAAAGGATAGTTCTAATCCACAGATAGCTTTGCTTCCTTTACATCCAGATGTGCGTGCAAAGTTCAACTCGACTGCGGCTTGGGAATATGCTCGAAGCATGTCTGGCAAGCCATACGGTTATCACAATATGATATTTAGTTGGATTGACACAATAGCTGATAATTACCCACCCCCTCTTGATGCTCACTTGGTATAGATCTCTTATATACACATACACAAATATGTCTCCTGGAATTGCATTCTACATGAGATGCATGCTGCACAATAAGAGTGCTGGCTTACTGCCTGGGTTGGTCTTTTCTGTTGCCAGCAGTGGTATACTTCCTATGGCAGCACATTAATTTCATGACAGTCATATGGTTATTGTTTGTGCGCAGTCATGAATTCATGTTTACATGCTTATGGCTGTGTGTTGAGTGGTTGTATATACATATTTGCATACTTTGAAGTAGCATTTGAACTGAAGGCTGTGCTGATATATAAAATTTAAATTGGAGTAGTTGATATGTTGTTTGAAGCAAAAGTTTGCTAACATACTGAAATTCAAAGATGAATGTCATATGACCACTGATTTTCCTTCTGGAAGAGGGAGAATATTTTTGCAATGATTCATCTTTCTACAGGAATCAGATTTAGTACATGTGTCATTTAAGGAGTTGAACCTTATTTCAGGTCATTTCTGTCATGTCTATGTGGACTCGTGTGCAGCCAGCATATGCTGCAAATATGTGGAATGAAGCTCTAAATAAACGGCTTGGAACTGAGGTATTGCCCTTCGTTCCTGATCTGTAGTTGTCCTAGTTCTTCAGTTTGTGTGATTAATTCCAAATAAACCTATTATTCTTGTTTTACGATGGTTATGCTTTAAGCCAACAGCAAATATGGTGAAACGACTAATTTAATCAATTAATTTATGGGTGAGGAAAAAAAAAACTATTTGCTTGTGTTTATTTATCCGTATTAGACAGCTTCTACAATCTCATGAATGTTGCTTCATCTTGTTTGGGAGAATATTGTTTGATAAGGCAACCAAATATCCATATGGCACTCTTTAATTGTGATGATAACTAAAATGATAAGAACCAGAATAAATAAATCAATTCAACCAATCAAAGCATAGACTGAAGCTTTGTTTATGGTATTGTGTTAGCTTTCTTTCCAAATTTTACTGATCAAAGAAAAACTCATGGTGTTCCAACTCTTATTATCTTTCTTCTTTGTTGAACCAATTGCAAAAATGAATCTATATTTGTTGCATACTTGCATGTTTTCAATTTCTTATCATTTAGTTTTATAATCATATAGTGATACAGAAATCTTGAGGTCAGATGGAGGAAACTAATCGAAGTACATAGATTCCAATCCTTGTGCATGTTTGAACTGAGTCCACAGATTTTGAACCTTTTGGTTTATAATGAATGAGCACAGGCATACTTTGCGATAGAAATGCTGTGCACCTAAAGCATACTTGTTCGGTAATCAACTTTTGGCGTTCACCTGGTATTTCTTTCAGGATTTGGACCTGTATGGGATTTTAGGTGAGACAGAAAGGCGCGGCATAGCCTTTGATGAATTACTTACTGTTCCAGAACACGATGAATGGGTTTATAGTGATGGGCAATCAACAACTTGTGTTGCTTTTATTCTTGCAATGTATAAGGCTGCTGGAGTATTTGGTCCAGTTTCCAGCTCTGTTCAAGTAACTGAATTTACTGTAAGTTAGAAGTGCTTTTTTTATTCTACTTGATCTTCATCACATTTCTCTCTTTAACTTTCGACATGTTAAGTGATATGTCCCATTGCTGCTCACAGATTCGCGATGCATACATGCTTAAGATTTTCGAAAACAACCAAACACGTTTGCCAAGGTGGTGCAACAATGGGAATGTTCAGCTCCCGTTCTGCCAGATTCTTGGCGAGTATCAGATGGAGTTGCCGGAGTATAACAGCGTAGAGCCATATGCCAACATGAATGAGAACTGCCCATCTTTACCTCCTGTTTATGAGAGGCCCATTCAATGTTAGTTCCAGTCTAACTTATTTACTATTCGGAAGATTCTCTTAATGCTGTGCTTTAAACTTGTTGCCTGTAATCTTTGAAGCCACAAACTTGGCCTTCAAAAACAGTTATAGAATATGTAAGTGCCACGTGTTCTTTCCCATTTCTGACTAAAAATATTTCAGTTCATGTACATAAGACATTATTAGCATGCTCTGGATTGCTGTTTTTAATTTCTCCTGGGTATTAAAGGGATTCAGAACGTAGCTAGAAGCGAAGCTACTAATGGTTGATTTGGACGTATCTATACTTGCTTCTCCTTGTTTTGTAGAAATACTGGTTCTAGGGATGGAGATTTTTTCTTCTTTTCGTTTTTTAGTTTAAAATTGGATCCTTAAAAATTTTAAACGGGTTGAATTAATAAAATAAAATTTTATTTTACTTAATCAAACATTAACTTAATAACTTAATATCATCAAAACTCTATAACAAACTAAAGTAAAATATCAAACTCAAGTCAATTTAATATAACATTAATGTAAAAAGACATATTGGGAATACAAAAGTCAAGTGAAAGCATTTAAAGAAAAAGCAAATATTATGGGCTATTATTGCAACTCTTAATATATTGTATTTTTTTTCCTTCTATATTGTGCTTTTATTGTTTTTTAATGTTTTCTTCACATTGCATTGCCTAGTGTCTTTATCACAATGTCATGGTTTGCTAAGTGTTGATTTTGCGAAATTACATTATAATTGTTAAATGAAAAGTAAAAAGATGTAATAAAAAAAGGATGGGAGAGAATAAAAACGAGTTGAGATTTGTTAAATGAAAAGCAAAATGATTCAATAGAAAAAAAGAAAGATTTGAATGAAAAAAAGATTTAATAAAAAAAACAGAGAGAGAGAAAGGGCTTGAATGCCACACTACCATGATTATATAGGAAGCAAAAAGATCCCATAAAAATTGGACAATAGTCTTACTTATGTCATTAGCGATTCCCTCTTAATTGCATTTGAACATTCATTGTCTTATTGCAGCAAAGACTCTTCCCATGTTAATTTCATTGGTTGCGACCAGTTCTGTTAGTAGTATGATATCTAAAGCTGTGGGGAAATCATTGTTAATCAAGATATATTGTACTGTAAATTGTAATGGTGCTAAAAAAAGTATTGTTAGAATCATTGCATCATGGATTGCACAAGTTATAGGGGTATTGTGTGTTGTAGTCCTAGGCATAGACACTCGGTGCAAGGGTAATTTATTCTCAATCGTAAAAGTTTCTAGGCTGCAGCGAGAAGGGGTTATGCTCCAGGCTACAAACATCTGGTGTTTGAGTTGTCATGCCAAGCTAGCGGGGTTTGCTAGCAAGACCCCATTCTATTGGGTCAACTGTCAAAACCCAACTGTCTTGGGTCTAGACGTAAACTCCAAACCTAAAACAAACACTCCTGGGCCCAGCATCTGAAGGATCCAACCCCCAAGGTCCGACCATGAACCCATCCCCCGACCCTCTTGGCTTATAACAGCAAAGGACCCCCCCAAACCTAGCACTTGGGTGGCCCCAATGTGTGGGGGCAAACCTAAGCATTATCTGGTGCTTGGGTCATGGCAAAAGACTCAATTGACTATGCCCAAGTACTACTTGGCGCTTAGGCACACCCGAGCGCAACCTGACACTTGCAAGGCTCCAATGCGAAGGGCTAATTTTAGCGCCACCTAGTGCATGGGTCTTGATAAAAAGCCCGATTGGCTATGGCAACCCAACCATCACGTGGTGTAAAGGCATACAAGTGCCACGTGACGCTTCTCATTGTTATTATAATATTATTACTTATAATAAAAATAGTGTTATTTATACCACAACTGATAATATTTTTAATATTCATACTATTAATACTATTTTTATATGAATATTTTAAATTTTAATAACAATAATAGTATTTTTTAACACAAATAATATTCATTATACAAATAAAACTATTTTTCATATTAATTCTTTTAATTATAATAAAAATTAAAATATTTAAAATCTTTCATCAAAACCCAATAGAATTGGGTCATGCTAGACCTATTGAACTGCGTATATAACGCTGAACCTAAGACAATCAAGTCTTACCTCAAACCCAAGATAATAAGGTCTTTTGTCATGACCCATGCGCTCTGCAGCGCTTGGGCGCACCCAAGCAC
>NW_011502514.1:0-19565 GCF_000495115.2 Populus euphratica | reverse complement strand
AAATTTTTTTAATATTATTTTAAAAATAATTTATAATTATATAGGATATATACAAAATTAACCATACATGAATATATTTACGTTTATTTCTTGAAAAATAATTTTTAAAAAATTACTTTATAAACTTTCTTATATATTTATTTACCATTAGAAAAGTTGGTTAACGAAAATACTTTCCAATCAAAAACATTTAACTTGATTTTAAGGAAAGTATTTTCTTTTTATTTTGGATAGAAAATACTTTCCGGAAGTTGTAAAAAATTTAGAAATGTTATATTATTTGTTGATTATATCACATTTGATTCTCAAATTTTTAATTGCTATATATATTTTGTTTTAAATATTTATTTTTCAATCTCATCTCTTAAAATTTAATTTTTATATTAACTTTAATCCTCATTTTTATAGTTATTATTTGTTTTTTTCTTATCATTTTTGAATTGAAAATTTTTTCTATCAAATTTGGTTCTTATTATTTTGATTGTTACTAATTTTATTTGAAATAATTTATAAAATATTAATTATTATTATTTTAATTTCTTCATCTTTTAATTTTTAATTTTTTAGATTTGATCTCTATTATTTTGATTATTATTTATTTTATTTGAGATAATTTATGAAATTATATTTTTTTTTCAATTTTATTCCCATTCAACTTTTTAATTTGTAAGATTTGTTCCTCATTATTTTAATAAAATTGAGAAAAATAAAACAATAATAAGTTATTTTTTAGTTTATTTTCTATAATATAACCAAACACTGAAAATTATTTTTCAATTTATTTTTTATTATAATACCAAACATAAAAAAATAATTTATTTTTTTGAAATTCACTTTAAAAAAATACTTTCTAACAAATAAACGGAAAAACGAGGGAGAGATGTAAATTCAGAGATTTCAATCTCTGATCATTTCAAATTTCAGAAGAGTGATTAATTAAGAAAAATGGAAGAGGGATTTCAAACTCAATCACATAAACTGTTTGATACTGAGATGATATTTCATTCTCTTATTTTCAAGTCAAATGCCATAATTATTTTCATAATACAATTTCAACCACGTCAGTTTTTTTGAAGAAAAAAATTAACAACAATAATAAAAATATTGGGAAATCAGACAATTAATTGAGTTTAAGGCCAAAAACTAAATTAAATAAATTCATAAATAATTTGGGGATAAATTTGAAAGAAAATTAAGAAAGTATTTTAAATTGGTCTAAAATTGTAGATTTGGGAAGTCAATGACTGAAATATAAAAGGGGGGGAAATTAAGGGGTCTATTGCAATTCAATTGGGAAAAAAATGGAAAAAGATTAAGGGAAAAAGAGCAAAATTGGCCTAAAATTGAATAGTTTGGGAACATAATGACTAAAGTGTAATACTGAAAACATGCCGGGTTCACATTATGTTTGTTGAAGGCTTAATTGAAAGAAATTTGGAGATAAAAGTCCAAAAAGCTAAATTGAAAGTTTATCTAATAAAGGACTAAAATCAAACACTGGCAGACATTGAGGGACTGAATTAATTGTGGCTCTTGGTAAAACGGCGTTGGCTAGGAAGTTAACCCCAATTAGAGCATAAAACAACGACTTGTCGTTTTATTTATTATGGAGCGACGTGTCACCCATAGTTATAATCGACGTGTCGTTCCTTAAAAAAAAAGGATCTTCATATTCCTGGAAAAAACGTTGAACCTGCCGCGAACTCAGCTGATGGCTGATCTTCAGCCTCACATTCCACCCATGATCGTCTCTTAACAAAAGAAAAAAAAAGGTGATGCACACACTATGACATTCCAGCTACAATCTTGAGGAAATAAAACCCGTTTTTATGCCACAATCCATTCCCACGAATCAAGCAAAGTGGCAACCGTCACTAGCTCTTGAAACTCCAGCACCCAGGATGATATCAAGCGCAGGTTCATCGAGAATTCAAGGGTTGATATCTTTCCCGTCCTTCATTAATGCTAAAGGACTCTTAAGACTCATGTCTACCTATAAAAAAAAGGAGAGAATGCTGACAGAAGAGACACACGAGAGCAGAGAGGAAAGTTGAAAAACAATACGAAAAGGCTGTGGGAATTTTGTGTGACAACAACTTTCCTGACCAAGAGAAGTGTTTCTGGACAGGAGCTAGCTCTTGATTCAATAAATTTTGCTTAGCCTGCACCAAAAACAGGTATGATGCACTTTCATTTCAGTTCTTACACTTGTAATATATCTTCTGATTGTTCTTGAACAATTGGTTCCAATGGTTGATTAGTATTCTTTCACAAAGGACATGATTAACAAGTAATTCTGAAAGATAAAAGAAGTGGATATCTTCGTGTTTAAAAGGGAGCAATGAGGAAAATTAAACTTGTAGCTTTGAGTCTGCAAAAAAACACCCTTGAATAGTTCATTCATGGCCATGAAAAACTACTCACAGTGATCCAGCTCCTTCGTCCTCCTGGGCAGAATCCTTCTCTTAAGTCTGTATTCTATATGTGCTGTCATGAACGCCCAGTAATCATTTCATCTCCCTTTGGTTGAAGTACCTTCTTCATTAGCAGTTCTGTGATTAATAAAAGTAAGTAAAATACTGTAGCTAGATTGTTACTGTTCATTTCCTCTCCTAGGCAATTTGAAAAGGAATGAAAGATCCTTTCTTGTAATTTATGAGCACAAAATAAATAATTTCCATGTCTTTGTAATGTATATAAATAAACAGTGAACAAAATATTGGTTAGTTTAGCCTTGGATTCATGGACAAAATAAAAATGAATTTAAAATTATGTAGACAAGCTTCCGTGCTCAGACTTGGATTTTAATGGATATAGGGATAAATCTTTTATTTTTAGTTATGGGTATCAAAACTCTTCGTAAAATAAAATAAAAGTATTAGAATATTTTATAATAAATAAAATGATTGATTAAAAAAATACATAATAAAGTTAATTTCTAATTCGAAAAGATGCAGTAAAAATGATATAAGATTTCCAGCGTCTAATAATTAATTAATTAATTTTGATCTGATTAAGTCGGGTTTTAGATGGGTATGCCACTATGCCCTATCCGAAATAATCAAATATATTACTTTAAAATTTTTAAAACAATTACATTTATATCGATACATATATAGAAAATCTAGGGTTTTACCTGAACATATCACTTGATACTCTCTTCGCTCTAGCCGCTCATGTCACTGTTATTCTGCTCTCTCTTGTGACTACCATACTAACTCGCGGGAGGAACAGCTTGCCCAAATGTCTTCCGAGTGCAGATCTACATCGCGCTGCAATTCTAGGTCATGCTCTCTTCCAAAGTGTCCTTTCAGATTTAGTGTTTCCATGGAACTTTAGAGGACATTATTTACGAGGATTACAAGTGGAGTTCTTTAATTCTTTTTTAGCATGTTAATGTTCGGCTGTTTCGAAGCAGTCCACTACTCTAATTTTTATGTTCTTCCTACCATAATATTGAGAGCTGTGCTCTGTGCTCAGCTTCTCATATTTGCTCCAATATTAGCTCTAAAACTGTTTTCTGGCAGTTGCTGACTGTAAGATAAAGTCATTCACTGTATTGTGATTCTTGAAACTGCAGAAACATTTGGGATAATCAATAGGGTTTCGGGTCGGATTGGATTTAGGTTACGGATACTTGAAACCCGATTCGGTTGGGTTTGAGTATAAAAATCCGTACACTGTATAGTACAAAACCTGATGCATGGATTCCATTGTCATCCCCCATTCCTAGAAAGCATAGGAAAGAAACTTCTTGCAGGGAAAGGAAACAAATTTCTACCCTAGTCACCACAACCATAGTATAGGGCTTGTGTTAAGGATGAGACTTCGTCCTAGCAATAGAGGTTAGTTTGAAGGGAAGGAGGTGGGTGAATTATAATTGTAAGAGTTTTTGAAATTTTTCAATAATTTTATTATTTATTTTATTTTTAGTTTTTAGTTTAAAATTTTCAATACTAGTTGGATTCTATTGAATAAGGATTTTTTTTATATATAAAATTGAATTGGTAAAGGTAAATACTGATGATCTTTGCAATAAGGAATCTATCAAAAGCAATATCAAATTTGAAGTTTAGGCACTAGCTTTGATTTTTTAAGCATCAATAATTCATGTGTGGTGAGAAGTTTTTTTCTAGGTTTGAAAACTCTACATGAATACATCTTTTCTAAAATTGTATTTAAGTTATTTGTGGCAATGCCTTAATTAGGTTGAAAAGTTTTTGTTCAGAATTTGTTTTATTTTTCTTAGTTATTTAATTTTTTATTTAGTTTTGGAATCTTGATGCTAGTTGAATTCTAGAATGACTATATTTAATAATGATATCTTTTCTACAAGGAGTAGGATTTAGGCCACTGATTAGTATAAATAGGGTCATCTAACTTATTTATTAGAACTTATTTGATTGTTCAAGAATTATTGATATTTAGAGTTTATTAAATCAAAATTTTCTGTACAATTTAGCTATAATTTTAGGATTTGTGAAATCTTTGTTTTTGCTATACATTGTATCACTCCCACTACAATGCTATTGATTTTCTGTCCTTTCAGATTTTAAATTGTCAAACTAAACAAAAAAGAAAGAAAGAAACCCTTCAATTCCTGCCTATAAATCTCCCAAAACGCTTGAGATTTTGTCTACAACTTCAACTTAGAACCTCTCAGCTTCAAGGGGTACTTCAGGTTCCTTCACATTCCTTTCTTTACTTGAATGGCTTGGTTATTGTAGTTGTTTGAAGTGAATTTTTATTTTTCTTTTAATTACTCGGTAGATTTTAATTTTGAAATGTGAGAATATTGCTTCTTGCCTTACTTATACTGCATGTATCATGTTTATGTGGTGTAAGTATATATGTTGTTCCTTTGTGCTGTGTTTTTGACCTAACATATGACGGTGCAATTATTACAAGCAGAAGTGTCGTTCTTTTGCTAAATTAACCTACGATGAATGGGAACAGAACTTCTACTCGGTGTTTGTTGAAGTCTAAGCACAGAAGAGTAGATGTGATTTGTGAATCTCCCAGAGGGTGTGGAAGATTTCCAGTTGTGATGGACTCAAGTGATTCTGAAGATGGCATTGGTGATCATTCACAGTTTCTAAAACGTCCTGTGATACAAGTTGTACCAAGAAAATACCCTCCTCCAAGGATATTGAAAGGATCTTTTGTCCAGCGAGATTTTCCTAGTGCTTTTCAGCAACAGGATTTGCTTTCTGCTTCAAAAGAGGGTTTACAAAAAGTTGTTTCTGCTACCAAGCCTATGGAGAAAGCTGCTGAGGAGATTGCCGGAAGGAAATGCCCTTATCTAGGGATGAACTCAAGTGATTGTGATGATATCAGTGATCATGGACAGTTTCCACAAAATCCAACGATGTCAAAAGCATCTTCTGCCCAACGAGATTTTTCTGCTTCAAAAGAGGGGTTACTAAATACTGTTTCTGCTAGCAATCCCAAAGAGAAAGCCGCTGCAGAAGCTGCCTCAAGGAAATGCCATTCTCCAGGTATATTGACAGACTTTTTGGCCAAGCAGGTTCGTCCTGCTGCAAAACAGAATACGTCTTCTGTTTCTAATGACATTTCAACCAATGACCGCCGGAAACAAAACTCTGTTTCCCAAGAAAATATCATAACAAATAGTTGCAGAAATCAGAATACTGGTTCTGTTTCTAATGACATTTTTCTGCGAAATGGGAAGAACGCTACTAGGGTAGTGGGTTTTAGGCCGAAGAGGTTTAATACTACTTTGGGCAACAAGGAAACTGGTCGGTGTCATCAAAAATCAAGTGCTTGTTGCGATAAAGTGAAGGAGGTCTTGAGATTGTTTCATCAAGTACTTGCCAAGCTCTGGAAAGAAAATGCAAGGAAGCCAAAAATGGAGAAAGACTACAACATCCCTAGACATGCAGCATTATTTCTTAAAGATCACCAAAAATGGATTAATACAAGCAAACGGGTAGGTCCTGTTCCTGGAGTTAACATCGGTGACAAGTTTCAATTTCAGGCTGAACTGAATGTAATTGGCCTTCATTGTCACTTTTATAACGGTATAGATTATATGAAGAAGAATGGGATCTCATTGGCCACTAGCATTGTCGTGTCTGAGCGGTATGCTAATAACAGGGAATCTTCCAATGTCCTCATTTATTCTGGTTCTGGTGGGAATCCAGCAGTTCGAGGTCAGCAACCACTTAAAGATCAAAAATTAGAACGAGGAAATCTTGCATTGAAGCACAGTATGGATTGTAGAACTCCCGTTCGAGTCATTTGTAAAGTAAAGCTCAAGAGTCCTCAAGCATCTTCCGTTGAAGGTACATGCAAGCGCAAAAATTTGAACCCAATTTATGTTTATGATGGTCTTTACACAGTTGAAAAATTTTGGGAAGAAAGAGGAGAATTTGGTAAACTTGTCTACAAATTCAAGCTGAAGAGAAATTTGGATCAGCCGTAGTTCCCTTGAGGATTTAGCAAGCAATTGCGGGCATGTTTTGATGGATGATATTTCTAATGCAAAAGAGAAGATGCCAGTTCGTGTTTTGAATATGCTTGACAATGAGAGGGCACCACTATTTAGTTATTTAGCAAATGGAACGTGTAATGTTGAATCCTTGTTAAGTGCTTGTGATTGGATTGACGGATGCTCATGTTCTAAAGATTGGTCATGAAAAATCAATGGAGGAGAATTTCTTAGCATAATCATCTTCATCGTGGCATCTCCATAGCTGTTATGATTTTCTATGTTTGAAGGAGTTCTGAAAAAGTACAATGCTCAGACTAATAAAAACCTGATAATTTGATTGTGATATCGTACTGAAATTTTTTAAAAGGTTTTATATTTTTTTATATAATTTAGATCAAGGTTTTTAATTTAATTTAATTTTTATTAATTATGATGTTTTTCTTATATTTAAGTATCCTTTAGATTATTTTTCATTGAATATTAATGAAATAAACATTTTAGACCATCTTCCCAACAATCTAAGGATGGTAGGTGTTTTAGAAAATAATTTGAATTTTTTTTTTGTTTTAAATTAATATATTTTTAATGTTTTTAAATTATTTTGGTGTGTTGATTATAGAAATAATTTTTAAAAAATAAAAATAAGTTATTAATATATTTTTTAAAATAAAAAATATTTTAAAAAGTAATACTAACCATACTCTTCAACGCAAACTTAGAACTTTGTGTTGAAATCTCAGAACCTGAGATATTCCATTTTCTCTCTATAATTTCAGTTATTGAGACTTTTAAGAATCGAGTAACTTATTAGAAGGGATAATTATAAAAAAATCTAATATATTTACAATGAGAACTTGTTGCGGGCATTTTCAACTTTAAGGAATGGCCGGTAGAAAGCTAGAACAGCGATGTGGAGGTGGAATTGGTCAAGAATATTTGAATTGTGGTGTCTTTTTTTTTATTTCTAATTTTTATGAGCTATTAGCTGGCCCCATCAATTCCTGTCAAGATAAAATAAAATAAATTAGTTATTGATTGCTAATTAGTTGAGCATTTAGAATCACAGTAATTTTTGTTTTTTTACACTTTTCGAGGGTGCATTTTACTTTAAAAATTATGAAATTAATAATTTTGATATACTAATACTGAAAATCTTATACATAGAGTGTATTTCGAGAGTTTTCTCGATATGCTAGCATAAGATGTCATGTAATGCAAGTTCGGCGCTTGAAATCAAGAGGAAAAGGGTACATGAAGAGAGAAGTTGGAGAAGAAGAGAGGTCGATATGATCTTGCCTGGAAACAGGTGGGAAGGGGTGTGATTGGGTTCACATGTGGGAACAGGAAGAAAGTCATCAAAAAATAAAAAATTATTTTAATTTATTTTTAAATAAAAAATATTTTAAAAAATAATCAACAATACATAATTAATCTGAGAGAGCCCATCTCCTGCTTGGAAAGTTGAAGGGTGGTAAAGCTACTATGATCTTTTCTCATGCAAAGATGGGTGTAATACTGTAAAGAGCTTGGTGGTCCTTGTTCTTTTCAATTTGTGGTAATATGGTCCCTCATCATATAGTTCTTTCTAATGTGGTGCTTGTATCCACTTCCTTCTCTGATGATGTTAAACTTGGGATACAGTATTCTTTTTCTCAATTCTAAAAAAGAAAATGAAAATATTAAAAAATTAGAAGAAGAAAAAAACAAGAATCATGTGCTATTAATTCTAAAAAAAAAAAAATTAGTCTCAATTCCTGTCAAGATAAAATAAAATAAATTAGTTATTGATTGCTAATTAGTTGAGCATTTAGAATCACAGTAATTTTTGTTTTTTTACACTTTTCGAGGGTGCATTTTACTTTAAAAATTATGAAATTAATAATTTTGATATACTAATACTGAAAATCTTATACATAGAGTGTATTTCGAGAGTTTTCTCGATATGCTAGCATAAGATGTCATGTAATGCAAGTTCGGCGCTTGAAATCAAGAGGAAAAGGGTACATGAAGAGAGAAGTTGGAGAAGAAGAGAGGTCGATATGATCTTGCCTGGAAACAGGTGGGAAGGGGTGTGATTGGGTTCACATGTGGGAACAGGAAGAAAGTCATCAAAAAATAAAAAATTATTTTAATTTATTTTTAAATAAAAAATATTTTAAAAAATAATCAACAATACATAATTAATCTGAGAGAGCCCATCTCCTGCTTGGAAAGTTGAAGGGTGGTAAAGCTACTATGATCTTTTCTCATGCAAAGATGGGTGTAATACTGTAAAGAGCTTGGTGGTCCTTGTTCTTTTCAATTTGTGGTAATACGGTCCCTCATCATATAGTTCTTTCTAATGTGGTGCTTGTATCCACTTCCTTCTCTGATGATGTTAAACTTGGGATACAGTATTCTTTTTCTCAATTCTAAAAAAGAAAATGAAAATATTACAAAATTAGAAGAAGAAAAAAGCAAGAATCATATTGTGCTATTAATTCTAATAAAAACAAATAAATTAGGAAAATATTCAAAATAATTCTCACTCCCACTATATATTTCTACCTAGCTAATGTTTCAAAACCCGGATTGCAAGCTCAAGAACAAATCCATATGGCGAGGTTAATTAAGAATCCAGGTTGTGAGCTCAAGAACGAGTCCAAAACCATAGTTGTTACTTAAGAAAATAATAGATCATTTCTTGAATTTTGAAACTGATTATGTATTCTTTTCACGAAAATCATCTCAATTAGGCTTAAAAATGTATTGGTCGAAGGGCAGGTTCATGAGAAGAAGAAAAATAAAATAAAAAAGAGAGTCCATAAACTATGTATATGATCATTGATATGTTACTTCCTTAAAAATGTATTGGTCGAAGGGCAGGTTTATCTGAAGAAGAATAATAAAATAAAAAAAGAGAGTCCATGAACTATGTATATGATCATTGATATATTACTTCCTGTTCTTGTAGGCCAAATTGAAGGGAGAAATGGAGGATGAGAGAAACTAACATAACCACAAGAGCTCACTCAACTGGTTTTTCATATATTAATATATATATATTTGTAAGGGTAAACTTAGCTATAGCATATATATATATATATATATATATATATATAAAAGCCACTAACGATAAAAATAAGATGCAAACTCACTCAAACTACATACTATATCAATATATATAGCTCCCACACCATGCAAACACTATATATAAGTAGAGTGAAACATGGCACTTCGTCGGCTAAGACAACATTTTCACACATGGACTCCAAGCCGATTCGCTCACCCATGGTTGGTTCTCTTTCGAGGATCAGATCGTGATTGTGTTCCGTAGCTACTAGGTCCACCACTTCCTCCACCGCTGCCACCACCAGCGGAATTACCAGACCCACTTCCAGCACCGTATCCGCCACCTTGAGCACCACCACTCCCAGTCCCATAACCATAACCTGAGCCCGACCCGCTTCCAGAGCCTGACCCATACCCAAAACCCTTACCGAACCCAGTCGGGGACCGACCTGAACCAGACCCATAACCCCATCCACCATTTGGAGTCGAACCCCATCCCCAATTATAGTCCCAGTTAGGCCCGTGGCCCGAACCACTAGCCCCTGAAGGGGGGCCCGTCTGCCCATCAGGCACTGTAGACATCTCAGGAGAGGCAAATCTCTTGTCACCTACAACCACCCTGTTGGACGGACCACCAATATTACGGGCAAAAGAGCCTCCGGCGATCAAGAAAAGAATAAACAGAGTGAAACGAGATAAATTGGGCTGCATTATTTTTCTAATGGCTTTGTGGCTATGCTTCAAGGTATATATGATGAGGCAATGTGAAATGATCAAAGTAGAGTCGTGACTTAGGTATAGTAAGGATATTATAGTGGTATTTATAGTGGGTATTGATGCTGACAAGGGGTCACCCGTGAACGTTTTAACCTTTTGAAAATGGTGCACATGTCATTGTGTGAGAGTATTTCACTCACGATTATGCTCTTCTTCACGATATTGCACCACCGACTTCCAACTAAAATATTTCAGCTTCTTGAGACTAACGTGTTCTTATCCTTAACTCTCGCAATCAAGTGAGTGAACTAATGGTTTGTGTCCGGCAAAAAAAAATTGAATAGATAATTATGGGTAAAATTAATTTAGAAGAAGATTGTTGGCTCGGAATGTTGATTGTGTTTGGTTAGAGATCATTCTTGAAAAATCAATTCAATTTAAAAATTTTAATTATTAATTGAGATTTCAAAATAAAATTTATATTATTTTATAACATATCTTTTTAGATAAAAACATTTTAAATTTTAAATTTATATAAGCTTATACTATCTTTTATTTTATTTTTATTGAATAAATATGAATAATAAAATTTAAATTTGTAATTATTTAGTTATTAAGATTTTAGTACCATATCGATTAATTAATTAATTAAAAGTTTACAATATAATTTATAATATTCTTTAAATAATAATCGGAGAATGTAACAGTAAATGTAGTTTAAAGTGAGAGTTTTTAGCATGGCTAGAATCGCATCGGTTGGTTCTTCCCTTAAAAGACCTTCTTTGAGCCCACTAAATCAATCGTCTCGACGCATCTCAGAATCAAGGCATGGGCAATGATCCTGCCACAATGCTTGCATCTAATATTCTTGCGGGGCAGAAGCAGTACCATGCATGTTGGGAGAAGCTTTTCATCAACTAATTCAACATGTCAAATCAAGAAAATTAATATTATTTAGTACATAATTAATTAAGTTACTTCATTGAATTTAGGGATACATCAAGCATATACCATATCCAACACGAAACCCTGAAACACATGGAGTGATTTATTCGTTACGAGGTACCACATCTGTGAAGACAAAAGAAAAATTGTCATTGATTTCAAAAACCAGATGGTTTCAAAATACTACCATTGCCGGAAAACATTTGCCACCGCAATAACATTGACCAAATTTTTTCCTGAAATATTAATGAATTTTTAATTAATTTTTATGATATTAATCCACGAAATTTTCTCGTCTCTAAATTGTTTTGGTAACTATTGACAGGAATATATCATTAATATATATTAAAAAAATTCCAGTAAAAATAAAAATAATAAAAAATTAAATAATAATAACATATAAGTTTTTACAGCATCGCGATAATAGAGTTAAACCTCTAAGAATATTTTAATAGAAAAATTTTATTGATATATATCAATAAAATTATAAAAAATATTACAATATAATTTAAAAGGATAAATTATATAATAATGTGATATTTATACTAATATAATTATAAACAAAATTACCATCAAAATAATTTCTTCAATTAATTTGTCGTAATTTTTATTCTAACAAAATTACCATTTCTCTTCTCTTTCTTCTATATTTTTATTTTTTACTTGTAAAATTTTTTTTGAAACAAAACAATGCAAGCACCCTCCCCTCTCAATCTCAACATGAATCAACCTTTTATAATTTTTTCAGCCATCGCAATATTCATTTTATCAACATCCTTATTTTATTTAAATTTTATTGAATTCAATATTGTTGATGTGTAGACAAAAGAAAAATTGTCATTAAATTTCAAAAACCAGATAGTTTCAAAATACTAGCATTGCTAGAAAACAATTTCGAGAAGGCTCCACTCTCTTCACCATACGAGCAATAAATAGTAGCATAGATGTGAATCATGTGACCTATTGTGCTTAGAATAAATGAAATCATTTTTTTTCTTTCTAGATGGTGAAATGGGAGAGATTTAATCATTATGTTCTTCAATTCCCCGTTAAAGCTTGATTGTCGTATGGGATGATCAAGAAGCCATGCTTTGCCAATTAGAGGAAGCAAACATTTATTGAAGTGGCAAGCTGCTCCATGAACTTTTAGTAGTTTGTAGCTTTAACTGGCCATACCACCTGGTACACTTGGCAATGGAAGGCATGGACACCCCAAGTAGCAATGCCTGAGCTAGCTCTCTCTCTTTTCCTGCCCCATGATAATGGCTTATAGTTGGGCAGTTGCATAAAAAGTCATTTTGCTGGCTTTGTGCTCTCTAGTGGACAAATAATAACCTTGAATTGCACGTTCGTGTTTTGGATTTGATCGAATCTCTTTTCATGAAGATGACCTGATCTTGAAACGTGTACATCCTTCGCATGATCTTTTCTTTTTTAGTTGAGTTTGTGGCCATGTCGCTGTTTACCCATCCAACAGATTTTGCAATGCACAGAATGTTGAGAAATGAGAAATATCTTAGATAGCTACCTGACCAGTTATCCTTGCAGAACCACAAAATGTTTCATTTTAAACTTTGTTTTTCCCCTCCTCTCTCTATGATCCGGGACATGTAATTTTGAAAATACCAAAGAATTCATCTTGATGATGCAAAGAGACTGTATAAAAATTATTCTGCATCGGTATATTAATCTAAGTATGAATAATTAATTTATAAACCAAGATTTAACACGATATATGTAGGCAGTTTAATTGTAGATCTACTATAACTGGATCATGTAAATAGCTTAACAGATTTATAAAACATAGTTAACATGAAAAAAAAGAGCTTGTTCATGCTTAGATGGCGACAACCTCAGAAGAAAAGTCTATAATTTATTATCAAATCGTGAGATCGGTCTCATATTTTAATAAATTATTCAACAAGTCTAATTCTATAAAGGGTCCACTGTTATAACCAGTGAGGTCTTAAAGACTCTTAAATTAGGCTTGGAAGAAGTTCGACTTCTTACATATTTAATGAGTTTTAAATGTTTTAAAAAGACAGTATATTGGAGAAAAATACTGAGAAGCAAAGTACTAATTAGAACTCTTGTGGTGATAATTATTTCCACAGCAGTTTTATATATTTTTCTTTTGTTTGCTATCTTATCGTGTTATTTTCTATATGCCTCGTAATAGAAAAGAAAACTTAATTTCTGTAAAAAAAAAAAAAAAATAGTTTGAGAACACATTGAATCTACAAATAAAGAGATAGCCAGAGAGTGCATAAAGACTATATGTTGATATCCTGCTCCAACATAAAAATAAAACCAAAATAAAATAAATAAAACAGAACGAAGTTGATATCTAGTCATGGGCTTAGCCTCTTATCTGCAATGAATGGTTTCTATTTGAAGTGGAGTACAAGCAAGTCGATAAACAGGCCAAGCTTTGGACCTGTCTGTACTCTGGGACACGCTTAAAAGTTACCTCGCTACGACTTCCATGCTCAACATGCACAGATTGTCTGAAAACTAGACCCTGCCCACTAAGATGAACAGAAAATAGTGCCTTGGTATTTTCATCTTCCAAACCGTGTGGCCTGTGGGGTCATTTTCTGAGTTTCACATGCATACATTCTGCAGGCCAATTTGCCTCAGCTCGTGTAGGAGATTGAAGTTGATCACCTCTCAGTGTGGACCAGATCTCGCAAATTCAACTGATCACTTGAGTACGTATGTTAGTCCAGTTCATGTGCAATAATTTGTCAGCAAGTCTTTTTCTTTCAGTGTTCATCTCTCATAATGCAGAATTTGACCCCTTGCCTTACCGACATGCTGTTTAAATGCATTATATTTGCTTAATCAATGGGGGAAGGAACAAAAACTAGATATATAGATTGTGCTTAAAAGCCATCTTGTTGTCTAAATCAATTTCTACTTTCGTAACTTGCTAAGATCCAAAACCCTGATCCCATCTTCATTTTCTCCATGGGAGGATTACAAAATGTGGAGAGCAAAATATTTCTATTACTGTCTTCGTATGATCAATCTTTTAGCATGCAATGGCATTTATAAGGGCTTATTCGTCTCTTTCGTTCGAGTGTTTCATGGGAGATCGAATACTCACGAATGATCATGTTACAAGAAAATCACAGGTTACGACAGAAGGAGCTGCCATTTGAGACTAAAAACATACCATGCATCAAAGGGAACTTGAAAGACATTTGCAAAGTGCATCTATGAACGTTCCCCATACATAGTGGGAGCTGGCATCGGTCACTGTCTTTCTTATTGTACTCCTGTTGACACTTCTTTGCCCAGCAGATGGCATGGTCCATCTTCCTTTCTTTCTTTTATTAAGGAAACTCCACAACTTTGATGTAGCTACAAATGGGATTATAGGCTATTGATCATATAAATCCGTAGGAGGATCAAATATTAGCCGTTGAGCGTCATAATTAAGCTTAGTCTTGTACAAAGTGGCAGACAGGATTGGAGTAGCAGCAAGATCTGATATGAGAATTAACTGGTGGATGGAGTCCACTCCTCATCAGATACTTTAGCATGTTTGTTTACGTTTTTCCTTTGAATTAAATTACCATACATTGAACCTTTTTAACGGCTAAGCATCATCGAAAAAGTCCCCTGAAATGGTGACAAGAAATAACCTGGAAGTAGTGCCCCACTAAATTATCACTACAGAGTAGATTTCGGCTAGTTCAGTGTCAAACAGGTTTAGGCATGTCCAGTGAACCTTTCAAAATCATTGTATCTCTTTAGTGCTCAAAATACATGTATGTATCTTATGATAGAGACACCAGAAGTATACAGCTAGCGGATTAAATGAGTTTATGGATGGAGACAACAGATTTCATTATATTTTTATTTTATTTGAGTTATTTATTTAATCTTTATTTATATTGGATAATCTCTAGTGGCTGGTTGTTTGGGGTTTATTATTTATATATATATATAAGATGATTTCATAAAAGTAACAAATATTCCACGGCGTTTACAGTGCATAAAAAATCTACGGGCTAGAAACTCTGCCCAGTACAGGGGAACAATTTATCATATGAATTCACTGGCCCTTTGAGAAGTGACATCATCACGTCCATTAGATTCTGCAAAGGAAATTGAATAGAGAAAACACAAGGCTGCCTCATAGTGCTGCCACCCCAAAAATTAAAGGAAAATACCTACGAGCTGAGCCTTAAAGAGCTAGGAATAATTAACCCATAAATCAAAGGAAAATACCTCCGAACCGAGCCTGGACTGGCTAGGAGCACTGGGCCCTCTGAAATTCAAGGCAAATACCTACTAAACTGAGCCATTAAGGGTCGAGACTTGCCACCCCAACTGAACTGACTTCGAAGAGCCACCACCAACCGGAAAATACGTATTGCAATTAGCCCTAATTGGCCACGAGCATCTAACCCGAAAATCAAATGCCGAAAACCAACATAACCGAGGCCCGACTAGCCAGGATTTACCAGCCCGGAAATTAGAGGCGATAACTATTGGACCAAGCCCCGATGAGGTGGACCTAACAAGCTTAAAAACCCAAGGCAACATAGAGAACCAATCCCTGGACCTAATGGCGTATGAAAAAGAAAAGAGAAGCAAATACCTAGCGAAACAGAGATCGAAGAAAACAATTATCGAACCAGCCTCTGACTGGCCGACACCAACCAGACCAGAAATGAAAAGCAAAGACCTAGCAAACTGATCCGACTGAGACCTGACAAGCTATGACCAACGAGCTCAAATATTAAAAGCAATTACCTACCGAACCAAGCCTATCTGGGATGAGACATGCCACTCCAAAAATCGCAATCCATAACATTCAAGGCAAATCAAAAGCTACATACCGAACCCGAACCGAGCATTAAAAGGCCATGACCAACCAGCCAAGAAGTTGTTAACATAACTCTAAAACACGTGAAATTTATACTATCCATAAAAACATTATCGATCAAGAAACAATTCATGGTGGACTTGCATAGTTTCTTTACTATATTAATTAACAAAACTCTAAAACATGTGAGATTTTTACTCTATATGAATGCATTCTGGATCAAAAAACAATTCACTACGGACTTTCTGTAGATAATTAATTGTAAACTTGAACAGTTGCTTTGCTATATATTAAACCATATAGGAATTTTTATTGTATATACATTATGAATTATGAATCAAGATACAATTAACTGACCAAGCAGATTGGGCTAGTGATGTAGGTGCTGCTTTCCTTTTTTAAAATTTTGATTTGAGTTTAGTGACAGTGGAGCTAGAAAGTAGTTTTCTTTGTATTTTTATTGGGTTTTTTTTGTATGGTACATCTGTCACCTTCGCGATGTCTTACTTGTTCATTAGGCTTGCAGGATGTTCCCATATAATTAGTCGTGGTACACGCAAGCTGGTCCAAACATCCACGTTAATAAAAAAACAAAAACAAAAGATACAATTAAATGTGAACAGCACTGTAGCATCCTGAGAAACGTTCTTTCCCTCTGTTTTTAGTCAAGAATTGCGACTAGAATCATGATTTATTTGACTTCTGTCATTAAAATTTTTATTGTCATATTACTCAACTCAGTATAATAAAAAGGAAAAGATTTCTCTTAGAGGCCTTACGGAGGCTACACCCCTGATGACTGTGGTTACCTTTCAAAGAGCGTCTTATTTCAAACCTAGCTAGGGGATTGGATTCAGCTCTATCAATTCCGACTGGGAAAAGAGATATAATCTATTCATATAATTCACTATCACAACCTAATAGCAGATATGTTTTATTGAAAGTATTTTTGAAATCCAAAAATAAACATCATAAAAAAAAAAGACATTTCAACAATAAAATATTTTAAGATGTTTCCATTTTTTTTTCCTCTTGAAATGTCTTTTTATTGTTTCTTTACTTCAAATTAATTTTTTTTAAATATTAAAATTAAATTTTACTATATTAATTAACAAAACTCTAAAACATGTGAGATTTTTACTCTATATGAATGCATTCTGGATCAAAAAACAATTCACTGCGGACTTTCTGTAGATAATTAATTGTAAACTTGAACAGTTGCTTTGCTATATATTAAACCATATAGGAATTTTTATTGTATATACATTATGAATTATGAATCAAGATACAATTAACTGACCAAGCAGATTGGGCTATAGGTGCTGCTTTCCTTTTTTTTAATTTTGATTTGAGTTTAGTGGCAGTGGAGATAGAAAGTAGTTTTCTTTGTATTTTTATTGGGTCTTTTCTGTATGGTACATCTGTCACCTTTGCGATGTCTTACTTGTTCATTAGGCTTGCAGGATATTCCCGTAGAATTAGTCATGGTGCGCGCAAGCTGGTCCAAACATCCACGTTAATAAAAAAACAAAAACAAAAGATACAATTAAATGTGAACAGCACTGTAGCATCCTGAGAAACGTTCTTTCCCTCTGTTTTTAGTCAAGAATTGCGACTAGAATCATGATTTATTTGACTTCTGTCATTAAAATTTTTATTGTCATATTACTCAACTCAGTATAATAAAAAGGAAAAGATTTCTCTTAGAGGCCTTACGGAGGCTACACCCCTGATGACTGTGGTTACCTTTCAAAGAGCGTCTTATTTCAAACCTAGCTAGGGGATTGGATTCAGCTCTATCAATTCCGACTGGAAAAAGAGATATAATCTATTCATATAATTCACTATCACAACCTAATAGCAGATATGTGGGCATTCGGATTGCTTTGCTCCTTCTCAGTGCACATTCGATGCATCCACCGTCAAGACAGCTTAACCCAATATCCTTTTTTTATATTTTAAAAAAATTAGATGATAAAGTTTTTTTTTTTCTTCAACAATGCTTTAAAAAAATCAAAAAAAAATTATTTCGTGCTTTACTTCAAATTATTATTTTTTTCTTAGTTCATATTAAAATGTTGTTGTATTATTTTGATGTGATTATATAAAAAATAGATTTTAACAAATAAAAAATATTATATTAATATATTTTAAAAAAAATATTTTAAGATTTTTCCATTTTTTTTTCCTCTTGAAATGTCTTTTTTTTATGATGTTTATTTTTGGATTTTAAAAATACTTTGAAAAAATTTTGAAATTTTTTATTGTTTCTTTACTTTAAATTAATTTTTTTAAAATATTAAAATTAAATTGAATTGAATTGTCAGATCCAAGAAAAATATATAAAATTGGGTCTTGCGTAGTAGGGTATATTCGAGTTGGGTCCTGCCTAAAAGGATCCAAAATAGCTTCGGGTAATAATGATGCTAGAGCCATCAACCTTGACTCTGTTTCTAGCAGGACATATCAGCATTGATTACCCATTATAGTTGGGCTCTGCTCTTAGCAGATCTTGCTTTGCTTTTCAGTACAACAGGACCCCATGTCTTATAACTTGATTAACAATTTTAGGCTATGCTATTTTTGAGCTATGTGCTTACTAAAACCCAATATCTTTAAACCCTATCTCAACCTACGCCACCAAAATCCAATCTTTATCTTTGGACCATTTTCAACAACCCAGCACCGAATTAGAACCTACTCTATCAAAATCCAACATTTTTATTTTTAGGTCATTTTCAATCAGGAGTCAATAGCTTGGACCATGCCTAGGAGCAACTAACATTTTAGGTCCTGTTAGGAGGCTAGGTCCAACAAGTTAGGCGAGACTGTTGCATGAATCAACCTTCTGGGTCAACCCATGACCCAGGTATTATATCAAAATCCAAAAGTGACTTGCTTTTGGTTTCAAATATGTTTTTTCTTCTACTTTAAAAGCTAGGTGACGGATTAAAAAATCAAAAACTAAAAAAAAATAGAAGATAAAACCTTCTCTTTTTTTATATATTTTATTTAGTTCAAAATCCAACATTTTTATTTTTAGGTCATTTTCAATCAGGAGTCAATAGCTTGGACCATGCCTAGGAGCAACTAACATTTTAGGTCCTGTTAGGAGGCTAGGTCCAACAAGTTAGGCGAGACTGTTGCATGAATCAACCTTCTGGGTCAACCCATGACCCAGGTATTATATCAAAATCCAAAAGTGACTTGCTTTTGGTTTCAAATATGTTTTTTCTTCTACTTTAAAAGCTAGGTGACGGATTAAAAAATCAAAAACTAAAAAAAAATAGAAGATAAAACCTTCTCTTTTTTTATATATTTTATTTAGTTCAAAATCCAACATTTTTATTTTTAGGTCATTTTCAATCAGGAGTCAATAGCTTGGACCATGCCTAGGAGCAACTAACATTTTAGGTCCTGTTAGGAGGCTAGGTCCAACAAGTTAGGCGAGACTGTTGCATGAATCAACCTTCTGGGTCAACCCATGACCCAGGTATTATATCAAAATCCAAAAGTGACTTGCTTTTGGTTTCAAATATGTTTTTTCTTCTACTTTAA
>NW_011502503.1:3722-19672 GCF_000495115.2 Populus euphratica | reverse complement strand
GTAGACCTAAATTTGAGATCTACAGCTCCAAATATGACCCAATTACCAAACAGTGTTCTGGTTTGGACTGCACCGACATCTCTTTTCTAAATTTGGCCATCTCTTTGTCCTTTCAATTTCAGTTCTTAGATTCATCAATCAATCCTTTCATTTATGTGATAGGCCTGTATTTAAAATGAACATTTACCATAAATTAAATGTATCTTATATTATTAGATATATTATTATAAAACATGCTTTAGTTAAGGAGTTATTGATACTTCAAGTGCAAAATGATGATATAAAACCTTGATAAAAATACACTTTTAAGTATCAATCACACCCCCCAACTAACTTATTACTAGTCCCAGTAATCAAAGCATTAATAGAAAAATACTTTCCAAATCCACAAAGCAAGGTAGTCATCATTTAACTTCCATTAATCTATCTAGATAAACAAACTCTCATTAAATTTATATACTTGCTCAATACCTCTTAATAAGATATTCATAAACCTTTCTTTTGTGCTCAATGTATCAACACATAATTATGAGGCTTTTCTTGGAAGAAAATAAAATTTTTGTTCTAATGTTTAAGGTTAACTTCCTTGGGTTGAGATTATTATTTTTATCTTTTTTTTTATAATATATATACATATAATTTAAAACACCATGCATCTTTAACCCATGTAACGAGCTTTCAGCTAATGACTCCCAGACCAGTTGGTCTTAGGGCATTAGGTGTTAAGACAACCCTACGAGCTTAGTAACTCGGGTCGCAGATACTGATATGTAGATAGTGCAATGTTTGATTCCTTTAAGCTTTTCTCCTCAACCCATGTAACAAGTGTTGGGCCAATAGCTCCCAAGTCAGTTGACTTTAGGGTATTAGGTGTTAAAACACCCCTTCGAGCTTAATTATTTAGGTTAGAGAGGCTACAAAACCAAATTTATCTATATTTTTATTATCATCATTTTTTTTTGTTTTTGTTTTTGTGTTTTTTTTTTATTATATACTATCCCTTTCCCTTAGTTGTTACCTTTAACAAAAGAACATAAATAATATAATAATCCAATATGCAACCCACAATTATATGTTAAAGTGTGTGTGTGAAGAATACATGTTAAATAAGTATATGAGCAGAATTAAGTGATAACAATGCGAGAGTTTGTAAATCTGAATATTTCAAGAAGTATTATGATAGACCTTTTTACAAATGATTACTAAGATGCGTATCAAGAGTCATAAAAAGTTCTCCTTACTCTGACATCATAGTAACAACAATTTTGCATATGCTTTATGAAATTAGAAAACACAGTTTTTTTTTTTTTAGCAACTAACCTCTGCCCCCCAACTAAAACGAGACATTGTCCTCAATGTTTAAAGGTAGAAAGATAGAGTATAGAAGATATCACCTAAAATAATAAATACTGACAAACCTGAAACACACTGAAACAAATATAAGAAACAACAAAACACAATAATAAAACCAAAAGACATAAAGATTCACAAATAAAGGCTCAAATCCAATCTAAACTTTTTACAGCTTTCCTTAGTTGATCAATTTATGCGACTCATGGAAGGATCAATTACAAGAATGAAAGATTGTAGTTGGTCAATCAATTGTTCAGTAGTAACAATAGAGATTATGATTTATCGTGCAGAAGATGTTAGAAATTCCTGTTCTACAGCATGATCAAGAAAAGACAACAACTTATCATAATAACCATTAACATTTAACAAACCTATGGGTTTATGGTGAATGTGCAGTTGGGCCCAAGAGGAAATATGAAAGATCTCTTCCAATGTGCCTAGACCACCTGGTAAAGCAATGAAGGCATCAACATGGTTAAACATTGCATTCATTCGAGCTGACATTGTGGAGACATGAAGTTCCTCTCTAATTGTTTTTCCAATGATATCCCCTTGTGCTAAAGCTTCGGGGACGACCCCCAAAACTTGACTACCTCTTAACATTGCAGCTATTGACACACCTCTCATTAACCCAAGACTGCCTCCCTCATACACTAAATGAATCTTTCTCTCAGCTAGCACTTAACCAAGATGATTTGCTGATTCTAAAAACTCCTTTTCTTTCCCAGGACTAGATCCACCGAAAACACAAATATTTCTTATATGATGACCTAAGGAACTTGCCATTTCTACACACTTCTATATTTGATGAATGTATGGGTTGAGTGGAAATGAAGGGAAGGAAGAGAGGATTTTATAGATAAGAAATTAAAAAGGCAATCATACCACCTATATGTAGGCTAGCTAGAGTCTCACACACACACACTCTCTCTTTATTTGCTTATTATTTACTTTTGAAAAAGCATGTGTATGTACAAGTAGTTGTGATTGTGGCTCACATCTTCCCTTGGTTTTATGTCCAAGAACGGCTTAAACGCCCTCTATGGGTCGGGGATAGGCTTCTCATCTAGTTTTCTTAAAAATTGACAAACAAGGTTTTTTTTAGTCAGATTCCCAACACTAAGTCGAGCATGTTCTTTATGAAATAGTGGCCATAAATCATGAATTGCACGATGCTTATCTCGACTATGATGAGACTTAAGAGTCAATAGAAGATTATCTAAAGACTCTCTGTGCTTTGAAATAAATCCCACCTTTTGACAATTTTCACAGGTTTTGCGGGATGCATCTGATTCCTTGAATATGGTGGGCCATTAAAATCCGCTTTGTAAGATTTCTACAGTCCTCTTTTTTAACGAGAAATGATCCCCACATGCCTTAAAGTGACAAAATTTAATGAAATTACTTACCTTATTATCAGAATGCATTTTTGAAATATTTGATCAGGACAATATTTGAATAAGTTAGTGTCATCACAATAAAAGTTCTTTACTTCGTTCAAAAACTTTTCTTTGTCTTGGGTACTCCAATCAGCTGACAAATCTCCTAAAGCAAGAAAATTGATATTTTTATCATACCAAGGCATTAAACTAAAAGAAAGTAAGGATTCGTTAGGAAAGTAATCATCGATTGATGTGATGTCAGATGTCGAATTTGTTGTCATTTCTGATACAAGATCCGCATCAACATTTTCGGTGCATTTTTCATACGTGATTTCTTCCTCAGAATAAATCATTTGCAAATCTTCAGATTCCTCCAACTCATTTTTACTTAAAGTAGATTCAAGTTGATCATAAACTAATTCGTCAATATGATCTACTTCTTGTAAATCATTATCATCTCCAGGTTACTTGTAAATGTTGAAAATATTGATCTCCAATGTCATGTTTCCAAATGATAGCTTCATCAATCCATTCCTACAATTAATCAATGCGTTAGAAGTTGCAAGAAATGGACATCCTAAAATAACAGAAAATGAATTATATACTTCAACAGGTTGTGTGTCCAAGACAATAAAATCCACAGGATAAATGCATTTATCGACTTGTACTAACACATCTTTAATTATTCCTCTAGGCACTTTTATAGATCTATCGGCAAGTAAAAGATTTATAGAAGTTGATTTTAACTCACCTAGATTGAGACTCTGAAAAACTGAATATGGAAGTAAATTCACACTAGCACCGAGATCAAGTAAGGCTCTTTCAATTTTATGCTCTCCAATAAAGTAAGAATCAATCTTTTCTTTGTAATTTTCAGATTCAACCCTTTCCTTACCCTCAGAGATTGACTAATCATCTTTTTCACAAGGTTCAAGAGTGGGTTTTTCAATAACCTTACCACTACGAAGAGTAGTGATTGATTTGACTTGATCCATGTGTTGGCTTCCAGAACTACTTGTATTTGCATTGTATTGCCCCTTGTGATTTTGTTGTGGTTGAGATAGAAACTTACCTTTCTCTTGAAAATTGAGAGCAGATGTTAATTTTGCAAGAGTATCTTTAAAATCTGTCATGTTTTGAGCAAGTTGAGTATTGATTGTCTCTTGCTTTTCAATGAATCCATGCAATGTTTCCTCATGATTTCTTCTAGAAGGTGGAGCATTAGGAGGTGCATATCCATGAGAATTTTGGAAATTGTGGTTTGCTTGAAACGGTGGTTGTGAAGTTTGTACATTGTTATTCTCACTCTTCCAACTAAAATTTGGATGATTTCTCCAACCAGGTTGTATGTTTGTGAGTATGGGTTGTGGTTGGCCCTTTGGAAATTGTTTAAAGCATGGGTTTGTTCATGGAGACATTCCTTAAAAGAAGGCAAGGTTGGACAGTTATTGGTTGAGTGTTCATTTGTTTCACATATTTGATACACAATGTTTTCAACAGATTTTAATTGACCACTCTTTTTCAATTCTAGTACCTCGACTTTTTTAGCTAAAAATGCAAACTTGGCTTGAAGGTCATGATCTTCTCTAAGGTTGTACATACCTCCACTAGATGTATGAGGTTGAGTTTTACTCGGTGCCTCATAAGTACCTACGGTGTCCCAATTTTGAGCATTTTCAGCTAATAAGTCTAAGTACTCCATTGCTTCATCAGGGTCTTTATCTTCAAAAGTTCCATTGCACATCAATTCAACCATTTGCCTATCTCTAGATGTTAACCCTTTATAAAAATATGAAACCAATCTCTATGTTTCAAAACCATGATGAGGACAAGTACTAAGCAAGTCTCGATACCTATACCAATATTGGTAAAATGTTTCTCCTAGTTTTTGAGTGAAAGTGGTGATTTATCTTTTGAAAGAGTTTGTTCTGTGAGATGGGAAAAACTTTTTTAAAAACTGTTATTGCATTTCATCCCAACCACGAATGGATCCTGGTCTTAAATTTTGTAGCCATGTTTTAGCTTTATCTTTTAATGAAAAAGGAAAAAACTTTAATCTGATGGTGTTCATGCTACAATTTAAATTATTATATATGTTGGAGACCTCTTCAAATTCCCTTAAATGCAAGTATGGATTTTCCAATTCTAAGCCAAGAAAAGAAGGTAAAAGTTGAATAATGTTTGGCTTAAAATTAAAATGAGATGCATCAGGAGGAAAAACTATGCATGATGGTGCACTTGTTCTTGTGGGATTCATGTGGTCTCTAAGTGTTCTAGCACGGTTATTCTCATTATTTTCATTATGAAGTGATTGATTATCTTCTTCGGCCATATTTTCTGAAAATGATGAGGATACCCTACAAAGTCTACCACTTGATGTACGTGACCACACTCTCATGCACGTGTAGGAATAAAATAAAAAAGAAGAAGAAAGCAAAAGAAGGAGGAAGAAAACAAAATAAAAAGAAACAAAGTTATATACAAGAAAAGTGAAAAGAGAAAATAAAATAAATACTATAATTTATACAAGAACTTACCTCCCCGGCAACGGCGCCAAAAACTTGACACGACTAAAAGATTGATGTCTTCTCCCAAGTGCAGGAGTGTCGAAGTAATAAATAACCCGGCAAGACCGGGGTCGAACCACAGGGAGGTTAATTGTACAAATTATAAACAACAATTATAAAACAACAATAACAACAACAACAATAGTAATAATAATAATAATAATAATAATAAAGAAAAAGAAGGAGAAGAAGAAGAAGAAGATGAGAACTTTGAGATGGAATATTAATGTAACGATTAAACAATGATAATAACAAATGTCAAGGTTAGAGGTTCCACTAATGGTATATCAAACAAGTATAGTATAAACTCTTATTATTGAATTGGAAACCACACACAAAGGAGGTTCCAATCAGATTATATATTGTTAACATGATTACATTAGTCATCTTATTCAATTAATGCTAATACTTGTAAATCTCGTCAAGCATTCATGATTATAACTTATGTTAACAATAAATCAAGTTCCTTTCATAGCTCAGGTGTCGGTTATACCATACATTATGGGCTATGAAAGTGCCAAGCATTTGTTGTACCAAGTGTTATACAACATAAATCAAGATTAGTTATTTAACAAGCAAAGTATTAAAGAGTGAACAAGATAACAAATATAAAACATGTTAGTATCAAACATTAAAGTCCATATTAAGTTTACATTATACTTATTCTTACACCATTAGTGTAACCTTTTCACCTTGACATAATTAACTTAGCTAGACATAATGAAAGAAAGCAAAATAGATAAACAAAATAAGAACATAAAAGTTAACTAAGTAAAGGAAAGGAAATGAAAGGCATAAACTTAATATTAATGAAAACAAAGCATAAAAAATACAAAGAGAGAAAGGAAGAGCATGATCTTGATCTGGACACCAAGATGCCTAAATGCATGGCAAATGCCTCCTTTTATAGGCCAAAAATGGGAACTATTGATTTGATGACTAATTGATAAGTGGGTGGCCAACTTTTGACTTGGTGATAATCCTTATCTTCTCTTGTCTGCCCAAAACGTCATTGATAACGTCAAAATTGGAGCCAGTTGCAAACATGAAAGTTGTAGGCAATTGTCTCAGCTTTCTTGTGTAAAACATTCAGCTCATTTGGACTTCTAGAACTCCAGATATGGCCAAAATACCGAACAGTGCTCGGGCTGGAAGACAGATTCGGGCTTCTTTGTTGTTGCTACAATTTGGACTTGATAATGGCCTTTTTAGATCTTGGGCTCCATATGAAAGTTGTAGGCCTATGTCTTACCTTTCCATCCATATAAATTGGACCTAAATCTGAGATCTGTAGCTCTAGATATGACCCAATTACCGAACAGTGTTCGGGTTTGGATTGCACCGATATCTCTTTTCTAAGTTTGGCCATCTCTTTATCCTTTCAATTTCAGTTCTTAAATTCATCAATCAATCCTTTCATTTATATGATAGACCTGCATTTAAAATGAATATTTACCATAAATTAAATGTATCTTATATTATTAGATATATTATTATAAAATATGCTTTAGTTAAGGAGTTATTGATACTTCAAGTGCAATGCTTTAGTTAAGGAGTTATTGTATCTTATTATAAAACATGCTTTAGTTAAGGAGTTATTGATACTTCAAGTGCAAAATGATGATATAAAACCTTGATAAAAATACACTTTTAAGTATCAATCATCAGACCCTTTTGGAATAGGTGGTGTCTTGCAAAATCACCATGGCCATCTTCTCGGTATGTTCTTTGTTCCAGTTGGGATTTTAGACTCTAATATTGCTGAGTTAAGGGCTATTATCAAAGCCATTAAACTATCAACATCTAATTGCCTCCTCCACCATCAACATCTCATCATAGAATCTGACTCTACAAATGTTATTAACTGGATGCATAAGCCTTACATTCGTCCCTGGAAGCATCACAATCTTTTTTCCTTTGTCAATAGACTGAATGCATATTTTGGCTCAATCACCTTCTCCCATGTCTTTCATGAAAGTAATTGCATAACAGATTGCATGGCTAAACAAAGAGTGTGAAGATCAAGTGAATTTGTTGCCTGGTTTTGACTTTACCATTAATATTGTGGCCTTGCTTATGTGTCATTTGCTATTATGCTATTGAGTTTATTTCTGTTTTACATGACCAAAAGATTGATGTCTTCTCCCAAGTGCAGGAGTGTCAAAATAATACATAACCCGGCAAGATCAGGGTCGAACCATATGAAGGTTAATTCTATAAATTATAGATAACAATAATACAACAACAATCATATGTTAAAGTCTGTGTGTGAAAATTAAGGTTTAAGAATACATGTTAAATGAGCATATGAGTAGAATTAAGTGATAATCATGCGAGAGTTTGTAAACCTAAATTTTTTTAAGAAGTATTATAATAGACCTTGTTTATAATGGTTACTAAGATGCATCTCAAGAGTCACTTTAACAAAAGAGCTCCTTTACAATTTTGCACATGCTTATGAAATAGAAATAGGTAGTTAATTTTTTTTTTGTCAACTACTACCCTCTTCTCCTAACCAAAACGAGACATTGTGTTCAATACCCTAAAATAGAAAGATAGAGTATAGAAGACATCACTTGAAACACCAGATACTGACAATCCTGAAACACACTTAAATAAATATAAGAAACAACAAAACACAAATATTATGCTATTAATAAAACCAAAAGACACAAGTTTTTACAAACTAAGACTCAAATCGTAGTTGTGATTGTGGCTCACATCTTGCCTTGGTTTTACATCCAAAAACGGCTTAAATGCCCTTTATAGGTCGGGGATAGGCTTCCCATCTATTTTTCTTAAAAACCAGCAAATATGGTCTTTTTTTGTCAGATTTCCAAGACTATGTTGAGCATGTTCTTTATGGAATAGTGGTCATAAATCATGAATTGTGCGATACACATATCCACTAGGATGCATCTCAAAAGTCAATAGAAGATTATCTAAAGACTCCTTACTCAGGCCATCCTTAATGAATAGTATTTTATCTTCATGATTTATAGACACCATTTTTAAAGAATGATATTGTGCATTGTAAGTCCATCTAGCACATTGATGATAGACTTTCAGTTGTTTTGTATGACATTTCTTTGCAAAAGTGCTTTTACCCATTCTAGGCATGTGTGAAACGAAAGAATAGAAAAACTCATCTGATAATCAGACCTTTGCTTCAATTAACCAACGAATCTCTTCAGGAATTCCATGGTTCATTAACAACTTCAATCTTGCATACATTACTTGGTAAATTTTTGTAATCGCATTTTGAGATAAAGCGGGAACATACTTTTTTAATTTTTCAAGAGTGGTGTCCATTTTTTAAGATGAGAAGTGAAAAAGAGATGGAAAGAGAAGAGATGAAATAAGGAATTGAACAAATATATGCATAGATATCAGGTATCATAAGAAACTAAAAGAACTGATTTAAGAGTCACGGAGTACTGTTATCCACCATTTAACCGAGGTGAGAGAGACTAGCAAACCAAGAGTCACAAAGAAAAAACAAAATAATTGACCTTTATCTACAAGATCATTTAAACCAGTCAGTTTATTTTCACTAGAAAAATTATCAAAGTAAGCTTTCAAATGATGTCTATTTGCCTTAAAAATATTGTCATTCTTTGAATTCTCAATATCAAAGGCCTTATAAGGATACACATGTTTCTCAATAAATGGATTGCCGCATCTTGATCTTAGCTCTCTAGGGAATAAATGGAGTTGAGAATTATAAAACAAAACTTTTAAACTAGTATCAACTTTTTGACAATTTTCGCAAATTTTGCATAATGCATGTGTCCTTAAACATGGTGAACCAATAAAATCCATTTTGAAATTTTTTTGCAACTATCTTTTTTGATGAGAAATAACTCCTACATGCTTCAGAATGACAAAGTTGAATGACACTACTTACCTCATTGTCAGGAATGCATTTTTGAAATATTTGATCAGGACAATATTTGAATAAGTTAGGGTCATCCCAATAAAAGTTCTTCTCTTCGTTCAAAAACTTTTCTTTGCCTTAGGTACTCCAATCAGCTGACAAATCTCCTAAAGCAAGAAAATTGATATTTTTATCATACCAAAGAATTGGACTAAGAGAAAGTAAGGATTCATCAGGAAAGTAATCATTGATTGGTGTGATGTCAGATGTTGAATTTGTTGTCACTCTTGACAAAAGATTCGCATCTATATTTTCGGTGCTTTTTTCATCTGTGATTTCTTCCTGAGAATGAATCATTTACACATCTTCAGATTCATCAAACTCTATTTTACTCATGGTAGATTCAAATTGATCATAAACTAATTCATCAATAACATTACTTTCTGTGAATCATTATAATCTCTAGGTTGCTTGCAAATATTGGAAATATTCATCTCCAATGTTATGTTTCCAAAAGATAGTTTTATCTATCCATTCCAACAATTAATCAATGTATTAAAAGTTGCAAGAAATGAACGTCCTAAAATAATAGGAAATAAATTACTTGCTTCAACAGGTTGTGTGTCCAAGACAATAAAATCCTTAGGATAAATGAATTTATCAACTTATACTAACACATATTCAATTATTCCTCTAGGCACTTTTAGAGATCTATCGGCAAGTAAAAGAGTTACAGAAGTTGGTTTTAACTCATATAGATTGAGACTTTGAAAAACTGAATATGGAAGTAAATTCACACTAGCTCCAAGATCAAGTAAGGCTCTTTCAATTTTATATTCTCCAATAAAGCAAGAAATTGTAGGACAACTAAGGTCTTTATATCTCAAAGCATTATTGTTATGAAGAATGATACTTACGTGTTCGGCTAAAAAAGCTTTCTTTTTTACATTCAGTTTTCTCTTCACAATGCATAGATCTTTTAAAAATTTACTATAAGAAGGAATCTGTTTAATAGCATTCACTAAAGGTATATTGATCCTTACCAGTTTGAAAGTTTCAAAGATTTCAGAGTTGTGATTGACTTTTCTTTGTTTGGTCATGGCATAAAGAAATAAAAATGTTGGCAGGGAATCAGTCGTTTCTTTGTAATTTTCAGATTTAACCCTTTCTTTACCCTTAAAGATTGACTCATCATCTTTCTCACAAGGTTCAAGAGTGGGTTTTTTAATAACCTTACCACTGCGAATAGTAGTGACTGATTTGACTTGATCCATGTGTTGGCTTCCGAAACTACTTACATTTGCATTGTATTGCCACTTGAGATTTTGTTGTGGTTGAGATTGAAACTTACCTTTTTCTTAGAAACTGAGCGCAGATGTTAATTTTGCAAGAGTATCTTTAAAAGCTGTCATGTTTTGAGTAAGTTGAGTATTGATTGTCTCTTACTTTTTAATAAATGCATGCAATGTTTCCTCAAGATTTCTTCGAGGAGGTGGAACATAAGAAGGTGCATATCTATGAGAATATTAGAAATTATGGTGTGCTTGAAATGGTGGTTGTGAAGTTTGTACATTATTATTATCACTCTTCCAACCAAAATTTGGGTGATTTCTCCAACCAGGGTTGTATTTGTGAATATGGGTTATGGTTGACCCTTTGAAAATTGTTTAAAGCACAAGCTTGTTCATGGAGACATTCCTTAGAAGAAGGAAAGACTGAATAATTATTAGTTGAGTGTTTATTTGTTTCACATATTTGACACACAATGTTTTCAACATATTTTAATTGACCATTCTTTTTCAATTCTAGTGCCTCGACTTTTCTAGCTAAAGATGCAAACTTGGCTTGGAGGTCATCATCTTCCCTAAGGTTGTACATACCTCCACTAGATGTATGAGGTTGAGTTTTACTCGATGCCTCATAAGTACCCGCGGTATCCCAATTTTGAGCATTTTCAGCTAACAAGTATAAGTACTCCATTACTTCATCAAGGTCTTTATCTTCAAAAGTTCCATTGTACATCAATTCAACCATTTGCCTATATCTAGGTGTTAACCCTTCATAAAAATCTGAAACCAATCTCCATGTTTTAAAACCATGATAAGGGCAAGTATTAAGCAAGTTTTGATACCTATCCCAATATTCGTAAAATGTTTCCCCTGGTTTTTGAGTGAAAATGGTAATTTGTCTTTTGAAAAAGTTTGTTTTGTGAGATAGGAAAAACTTCTTTAAAAACTGTTGTGGCATTTCATCCCAAGTACGAATGGATTCTGGTAGCTATGTTTTAGCTTTATCTTTCAATGATTTTACTTAAAGTAGATTCAAGTTGATCATAAACTAATTCCTCAATATGATCTACTTCTTGTAAATCATTATCATCTCCAGGTTGCTTGCAAATGTTGAAAATATTCATCTCCAATGTCATGTTTCCAAATGATAGCTTCATCAGTCCATTCCTACAATTAATCAATGCGTTAGAGGTTGCAAGAAACGGACGTCCTAAAATAACAGGAAATGAATTACATGCTTGAAGAGGTTCTGTGTCCAAGACAATAAAATCCACAGGATAAATGAATTTATCGACTTGTACTAACACATATTCAATTATTCCTCTAGGCACTTTTAGAGATTTATCAGCAAGTAAAAGAGTTACAGAAATTGGTTTTAACTCATATAGATTGAGACTTTGAAAAACTGAATATGAAAGTAAATTCACACTAGCTCCAAGATCAAGTAAGGTTCTTTCAATTTTATATTCTCCAATAAAACAAGAAATTGTAGGACAACTAAGGTCTTTATATCTCAAAGCATTATTGTTATGAAGAATGACACTTACGTGTTCGGCTAAAAAAGCTTTCTTTTTTACATTCAGTTTTCTCTTCACAATGCATAGATCTTTTAAAAATTTACTATAAGAAGGAATCTGTTTAATAGCATTCACTAAATGTATATTGATCCTTACCAGTTTGAAAGTTTCAAAGATTTCAGAGTTGTGATTAACTTTTCTTTGTTTGGTCATGGCATAAGGAAATAGAAATGCTGGCAGGGAATCAGTCGTTTCTTTGTAATTTTCAGATTTAACCCCTTCTTTACCCTTAAAGATTGACTCATCATCTTTCTCACAAGGTTCAAGAGTGGGTTTTTTAATAATCTTACCACTGCGAATAGTAGTGACTGATTTGACTTGATCCCTGTGTTGGCTTCCGAAACTACTTACATTTGCATTGTATTGCCACTTGAGATTTTGTTGTGGTTGAGATTGAAACTTACCTTTCTCTTAGAAACTGAGCGCAGATGTTAATTTTGCAAGAGTATCTTTAAAAGCTGTCATGTTTTGAGTAAGTTGAGTATTGTTGTCTCTTACTTTTTAATAAATACATGCAATGTTTCCTCAAGATTTCTTCTAAGAGGTGGAGCATAAGAAGGTGCATATCTATGAGAATATTAGAAATTATGGTGTGCTTGAAATGGTGGTTGTGAAGTTTGTACATTATTATTATCACTCTTCCAACCAAAATTTGGGTGATTTCTCCAACCAGGGTTGTATTTGTGAATATGGGTTATGGTTGACCCTTTGAAAATTGTTTAAAGCATAGGCTTGTTCATGGAGACATTCCTTAGAAGAAGGAAAGACTGAATAATTATTAGTTGAGTGTTTATTTGTTTCACATATTTGACACACAATGTTTTCAACATATTTTAATTGACCATTCTTTTTCAATTCTAGTGCCTCGACTTTTCTAGCTAAAGATGCAAACTTGGCTTGGAGGTCATCATCTTCCCTAAGGTTGTACATACCTCTACTAGATGTATGAGGTTGAGTTTTACTCGATGCCTTATAAGTACCCGCGGTATCCCAATTTTGAGCATTTTCAGCTAACAAGTATAAGTACTCCATTACTTCATCAAGGTCTTTATCTTCAAAAGTTCCATTGTACATCAATTCAACCATTTGCCTATATCTAGGTGTTAACCCTTCATAAAAATCTGAAACCAATCTCCATGTGTTTAAAACCATGATAAGGGCAAGTATTAAGCAAGTTTTGATACCTATCCCAATATTCGTAAAATGTTTCCCCTGGTTTTTGAGTGAAAATGGTAATTTGTCTTTTGAAAAAGTTTGTTTTGTGAGATAGGAAAAACTTCTTTAAAAACTGCTGTGGCATTTCATCCCAAGTACGAATGGATTCTGGTAGCCATGTTTTAGCTTTATCTTTCAATGAAAAAGGAAAATTTTTTAATGTAATGGTGTTCATGCTATAATTTGAGTTATTATATGTGTTACAGACCTCCTTAAATTCCCTTAAATGCAAGTATGAATTTTCTAAATCTAAGCCATGAAAAGAAGGTAAAAGTTGAATACTGCCTAACTTAAAATTAAAATGAGATGCATCAGGAGAAAAAACTATGCATGATGGTGCATTTGTTCTTGTGAGATTCATGTGGTCTCTAAGTGTTCTAACACGGTTATTCTCATTATAAAGTGATTGATTATCTTTTTCAGCTATATTTTCTGAAAATGATGAGGATACCATACAAAGTCTACCACTTAATGTACATGACCACACTCTCATACACGTGTAGGAATAGAATAAAAGGAAGAAGAAGATAAAAAAGAAGAAATAAGATAAAAGAAACAAAGTTATGTACAAGAAAAGTGAAAAAAAATACTATAATTTGTACAAGAACTTACCTCCCCGGCAACGACGCCAAAAACTTGACATAACCAAAAGATTGATGTTTTCTCCCAAGTGCAGGAGTGTCGAAGTAATAGATAACCCGACAACCGGGGTCGCACCACAAGGAGGTTAATTATATAAATTATAGATAACAATAATACAATAACAATAATAGTAACAATAACAACAATAATAGTAATAGTAGTAGTAGTAGTAATAATAGTAATAATAGTAGTAGTAGTAGTAGTAGTAATAATAATAATAATAGAAGAAGAAGAAGAAGAAGTTGATGAGAACTTTGAGATGAAAGATTAACGTAAAAATTAAACAATGATAACAATAAATGTCAAGGTTAGAAGATCTACTAATGGTATGTAAACAAGTATAGTATAAACTCTGATTATTCAATTGAAAACCATACACAAAGGAGGTTCCAATCAAATTATAAATTGTTAACATGATTACATTAGTTATCTTATTCGATTAATGTTAATACTTGTAACTCTTGTCAGGCATTCATGATTATAACTTATGTTAATAACAAATCAAGTTTCGTTTATAGCTCAGGTGTCGATTATACCATACAGTATGGGCTATGAAAGTGTCAAGCATTTGTTGTACCAAGTGTTATATAATATAAATCTAGATTAGTCATTTAACAAACAAAGTATTAAAGAGCAAACAAGATAACAAATATAAAACATGTTAGTATCAAACATTAAAGTCCATGTTAAGTTTACACTATACTTATTCTTACACTATTAATATAACCTTTTCACCTTGACATAATAAACTTAACTAAATACAATGAAAGAAAGAAAAATAAATAAATAAAATAAGAACATAGATAAGATAAAAGTTAACTTAGTAAAGGAAAGGAAAGGAAATGTATAAACAAGATATTAATGAAAATAAAACTTAAGCATTACAAAAATACAAAGAGAGAAAGCAAAAACATGATCTTGATGTGGAAACCAAGATACCTAAATGCATGACAAACATGGAGTTATTGATACTTCAAGTGCAAAATGATGATATAAAACCATGATAAAAATATACTTTTAAGTACTAATCATACTCTCTGTTAAAAACGAAGAAAAACACTTGGAATCTCATATCTAAATCCTAAGCGTATAAAAATAGATTTGGAATGAGAGAGATATCACACTTGATGCATTTTAAATTCTATTATTATATTAGCTTGTACTTTACAACAAATTACTAATAATATTTTTTAAAATGAAAATAAAATAAAATAAAAGTATAGAATATATTTTCACCATCTTGAATCTAACAATCAATCCAATTCTAATTTTTTTGAATCTAATAACCAAACCAAACCTAATAATTCTATATAATAATTTTGAATTTGATAATCATATCTTTACTCAACAAGCTTCAACCATTTTTATATTACAAAATAAAAAATAACGCTACATCCCTTAACATCTACATCTACAATGTGGTTTGTGTGTAAATATATAATGTAAAGCCACATTAAAATCATTAAGTGGTGGAGTTTAGTTTGGTGCTGCCCAAAGAGTTTCTTAGATTTGTGGTCTTAATGGACTTTCCTGGTACATGGTTACTTTCAGAGGAAGGCGTGACTGATGTTATTCTTCTCAGTGGCATGGTCTCTTTGGCTTCTTCGAAATGATTTGATTTTCCAACAGAAGACACCTGACTATGATTCAATATTCTTTCTTATTATCACCCGTCTATGCTTGTGGCTAAAAGCTATCTATTCTGATTTCCCATGCTTCCCTACATATCTGATTAGATCGGCAGATGGCCTGCTTCGGTGGTCCAATGCTCATTCTTTCAGAATTAATAATATGTGGTCCCCTCCTATGATCAATAGCCTCAAATGGAACGTGGATGACTCTTTTCTTGGTAAGTCAGGTGACATGACTAAAAGATTGATGTCTTCTCCCAAGTGCAGGAGTGTCGAAGTAATAAATAACCCGGCAAGACCGGGGTCAAACCACAGAGAGGTTAATTGTACAAATTATAAATAACAACAATAACAATAACAATAACAACAACAACAATAATAATAGTAATAACAATAATAACAATAACAATAATAATA
>NW_011502503.1:0-970 GCF_000495115.2 Populus euphratica | reverse complement strand
CTTTTATAGGCCAAAATTAGAAACTATTGATTTGATGACTAATTGATGAGTGTGTGACCAATTTTTGACTTGGTGACAATCCTTATCTTCTCTTATTTGTCCAAATTGTTATTGATAACATCAAAATTGAAACCACTTAAAAATATGAAAGTTGTAGAAAATTATCTCATTTTTCCAAAAAAAAAATAGAGGTTATTTGGACTTTTAGAACTCCAGATATAGGCCAAACACTGAATATTATTCAGGCTGCAGAACAGATTCAAACTTCTTTATTATTGCTACAATTTGGACTTGAAAATGACCTTATTAAATCTTAGGCTTCATATAAAAGTTGTAGGCGTATGTCTTACCTTTCCATCCATATAAAGTAGACCTAAATTCAAGATCTACAGCTCTAGATATGACCCAATTACCAAACAATATTCTGGTTTGAACTACACCGGCCTTTTTTTTCTAAGTTTGACAATCTCTTTGTTCTTTCAATTTCAGTTCTTAAACTCATCAATTAATCCTTTCATTTATGTGATAGGTTTGCATTTAAAATGAACATTTACCATAAATTAAAGGTATCTTATATTATTAGATACGTTGTTATAAAACATGTTTTAGTTAAGGAATTATTGATGCTTCAAGTGCAAAATGATGATATTAAATCTTGAGAAAAATATATTTTTAAGTATTAATCGCAATTCTATTTTATAGCGGAATGCTTAGCTATGAGTTCATTTAGATGGATATTCTATGATTTTTTTTTGCTTTTACTTATCTTAGATTGCGTTTTATCTTCTTTATAGCCTTTGGCTATATTAAGATATTATGCAAATTCTGCACTAATCTTGTTAGAATTTGACATTTAATTTAATTGATATAATTATTAAAAAAAAAAATAAGTAAAGCCACAAAATCTAAGAAAAACTATGTAGTATGGTGACTGGGATATAATTACTAATGTAATGATTATTTACTAAAA
>NW_011502512.1:0-19586 GCF_000495115.2 Populus euphratica | reverse complement strand
GCTATAAGTTGGACTTAAAACGACCTTTTTAAATCTTGGACTCCATCAAAGTTGTAGGCCGATGTCTTACGTTTCCATCCATATAAAGTAGACCTAAATTCAAGATCTACAGCTCCAGATATGACCCAATTACAGAACAGCATTCTAGTTTAGACTACACCAGCATCTCTTTTCTAAGTTTTGTCATCTCTTTGTCCATTCAATTTCAGTACTTAAACTCATCAATCAATCCTTTTATTTATGTGATAAGCATGTATTTAAGATGAACATTTACCATCAATTAAAGGTATCTTATATTATTAGATATGTTATTATAAAACATGTTTTAGTTAAGGAGTTATTCATACTTCAAGTGCAAAATGATGATATAAAATCTTGATAAAAATGCACTTTCAAATATTAATCACACCTCTCAATCAGCTTATTACTAGTCCCTAGTAATAAAAACGTTAAAATAGAAAAATAATTTGTAACTTCCACAAAGCAAGGTATTCATCATTCAACTTCCATTAATCTATCTAGATATATAAACTCTCATTAAATTGATATATATGCTCAATACCTCTTAAACAAGATATTAATAAACCTTCTTTTTGTGCTCAATATATCAACACATAGTTTTGGGGCGTTACTTGGAAGAAAACAAAATTTTTGTTCTAATGTTTAAAGTTAACTTCCTTGGTTTGGGATTATTATCTTTTTTCTTTTTTTTTTCTTTTTTTTTATTAAAAACACAATGCATCTTTAACCCATGTAACGAGCTTTTAGCCAATGACTCCGAGACCAGTTGGTCTTAGGGCATTATGTGTTGAGACATACCTTCGAGCATAACAACTCAAGTTGCAGATATTGATATATAAATAGTGCAATGTTTGATTCCCTTAAGCTTTTCTCCTCAACCCATGTAACAAGCGATGGGCTAATAGCTCTCAAGTCAGTTGACTTTAGGGTATTAGGTGTTAAAACACCCACTCGGGCTTAATTGCTTAGGTTAAGAAAGCTATAAAACCAAACTTATCTACATTTTTATTATCGTTATTTTTTTATTTTTTTTGTTTTTGCTTTTATTTTTTTTATTTATATGTTATCCCTTTCTTTTAGTTGTTACTTTTAATAAAAGCACATGAATAATATAATAATTCAATGTGCAACCTACAATCATATGTTAAAGTGTGTGTGTGTGTGTGAAAATTAATGTTTAAGAATATTTGTTAAATGAGTATATGACCAGAATTAAGTGACAATAATATCAAAACCTGAATATTTCGAGAAGTATTCTAATAGACCTTGTTAAGAATGTTTACTAAAATGCATCTCAAAAGTCACTTTAACAAAAGAACTCCTTTACTCTACCATCCTAGCAACAAAAGTTTTTTACAAATGGTTTATGAAATAGAAAATATAGTTAATTAATTTTTTTAATAACATCAACTACTACCATTTCTCTCCAACCAAAATGAGACATTGTCCTCAATGTTCTAAGGTAGAAAGATAAAGTATAAAAGACATCACATGAAACACTGAACACTAACAAACCTGAAACACACTTAAACAAATAAAAAAAAACGGAACAAAATAATATACTATTAAGAAAACCAAAATACATAATGATTCACAAACGAAGGCTCAAATCCAATCTAAGTTTTTTACAACTTTTCTTAGGAGACCAATTTATGCGACTTATAAAGGGATCAATTATTCCTAACAAAAGATATGCATCAACATTTTCGATGCCTTTTTCATCTGTAATTTATTCTGGAGAATAAATCATTTGCAAATCTTCAGATTCATCTAAGTCATTTTTACTTAAAATAGATTCAAGTTGATCATAAACTAATTCTTTAATATGATCTACTTCTTGTAAATCATTATTATTTCCAGGTCACTTGCAAATATTGAAAATATTCATCTATAATGTCATATTTCCAAATGATAGCTTCATCAGTCCATTCCTACAATTAATCAATGCGTAAGAAGTTGCAAGAAATGGACGTCTTAAAATAACAAGAAATGAATTACATGCTTTAACAGGTTGTGTGTCCAAATAATAAAATCCACAGGATAAATGAATTTATTGATTTGTACCAACATATCTTCAACTATTTCTCTAGGCACTTTTATAGATCTATTGGCAAGTAAGAGAGTTATAGAAGTTGGTTTTCACTCACCTAGATTGAGACTTTGAAAAAACTAAATATGGAAGTAAATTTACATCAACTCCAAGATCATGTAAGGCTCTTTCAATTTCATGTTCTCTAATAAAACAAGAAATTATAGGACAAACAAGGCCTTTATATTTCAAAGCATTATTGTTATGAAGAATGACACTTACTTGTTCAGCTAAAAAGGCATTCTTTTTCACATTCAGTTTTCTCAAAGATAGCATAAAAAGGAACTTGTTTAATAACATCCAGCAAAGGTATATTGATCTTTACTTGTTTAAAAGTTTCAAAGATTTCAGAATTATGATTGACTTTCCTTTGTTTGGTCATGGCATAAGGAAACGGAAGTATTGGAGAGGAATCAATCTTTTTTTATAATTTTCAAATTCAACCCCTTTTTTACCCTCAGAGATTGACTCGTCATCTTTCTCACAAGGTTCCAGAGTGGGTTTTTCAATAACCTTACCACTGCGAAGAGTGGTGACTAATTTGACTTGATCTATGCGTTGGCTTCCAAAATAACTTGTATTTGCATTATATTACCTCTTGGGATTTTGTTGTGGTTAGGATGGAAACTTACCTTTCTCTTGAAAACTGAGAGCAGATGTTAATTTTGCAAGAGTATCTCTAAAATTTGTCATGCTTTGAGCAAGTTGAGTATTGATTGTCTCTTGCTTTTCAATGAATGCATGCAATGTTTTCTTAAGATTTCTTCTAAGAGGTGGAGCATAAGGAGGTGCATATCCATGAGAATTTTGGAAATTGTGGTGTGCTTGAAATGATGGTTGTGAAGTTTGTGTATTATTGTTATCACTCTTCCAACTGAAATTTAGGTGATTTCTCCAACCAGAGTTGTATATTTGCGAGTATGGGTTATGATCGGGCCTTTAAAAACAGTTTAAAGCATGGGCTTGTTCATAGAGACATTCCTTAAAAGAAAGCAAGGTTGGACAATCATTGGTTGACTATTCATTGGTTTCGTAAATTTAACACATAATATCTTTAACAGATTTTAATTGACCATGTTTTTTCAATTCTAATGTCTCGACTTTTCTAGGTAAAGATATAAACTTGGCTTGGAGGTCATGATCTTCCCAAAAGTTGTGTAACATGACTAAAAGATTGATATCTTCTCCCAAATGCAGGAGTGTCGAAGTAATAAATAACTCCGCAAGACCGGGGTCGAATCATAGGGAGGTTAATTGTATAAATTATAGATAACAATAACATAACAACAACAATAACAATAGTAATAATAATAATAATAATAATAATAATAATAATAATAATAATAATAATATTAGTAATATTAGTAGTAATAATAATAATACTAATAGTAGTAGTAGTAATAGTAGTAGTAATGAAGAAGAAGAAGAAGTTCATGAGAACTTTGAGATTGAAGATTAACATAAGGATTAAACAATGATAACAATAAATGTCAAGGTTAGATGATCCACTAATGGTATTTCAAACAAGTATAGTATAAACTCTAATTACTCAAATGAAAACCACATACAAAGCAGGTTCCAATCAGATTATAAATTGTTAACATGATTATATAAGTTATCTTATTCAAATAATGCTAATACTTGTAAATATTGTCAAGCATTCATGCTTATAACTTATGTTAATAAGAAATCAAGTTCCTTTCATACCACAAGTGTAGGTTATACTATATGGTTGGGCTATCAAAGTGTCAAGTATTTGTTGTACTAAGTGTTATACAACATAAATCTAGATTAGTCATTTAACAAGCAAACTATTATAGAGTGAACAAGATAATAAATACAAAACATGTTAGTATCAAACATTAAAGTCCATGTTGAGTTTACACTATACTTATTCTTACACTATTAGTATAACCTTTTCACCTTGACATAATAAAATTAACTAAGTATAATGAAAGAAAGAAAAATAAATAAACAAAATAAGAACAAAAATAAGATAAAAGTTAACTAAGTAAAGGAAAGGAATTAAAAGGCATAAATAAGGTATTAATAAAAATAAAACTTAAGCATTACAAAAATACAAAGAGAGAAAGCAAAAGCATAATCTTGATTTGGAGACTAAGATGCCTAAATGCATGGCAAATGCCTTCTTTTATAAGCCAAAATTAGAAACTATTAAATTGATGACTAATTGATGAGTGGGTAGCTAACTCTTGACTTGGTGACAATCCTTATCTTCTCTTATCTGCCTAAAATGTCATTGATAACATTAGAATTGGAACCACTTGAAAATATGAAAGTTGTAGGACATTGCCTCAACTTTTCAGGATGAAAAATTAAGATCATTTGGACTTCTAGAACTCTAGATATGGGTCAAACACTGAACAGTGTTCGGGCTACAGGACAAATTCAGACTTCTTTGTTGTTGTTATAATTTGGACTTGAAAATGACCTTTTTAAATTTTAGCTCCTATGAAAGTTGTAGGACTATATCTTAGCTTTCCATCCATATAAAGTAAACCTAAATACAAGATCTACAGCTCTAGATATGACCCAATTACCGAACAGTATTCCAGTTTGAACTGCACCGGCATCTCTTTTCTAAGTTTAGTCATCTCTTTATACTTTCAATTTTAGTTCTTAAACTCATCAAACAATCCTTTGATTTATGTAATAGGCCTGTATTTAAAATGAACATTTATAACAAATTAAAGGTATCTTATATTATTAGATATGTTATTATAAAACATGTTTTAGTTAAAGAGTTATTGATACTTCAAGTGCAAAATGATGATATAAAACCTTGATAAAAATATACTTTTAAGTACTAATCATTGTACATACCTCCATTAGATGTATGAGGTTGAGTTTTACTCGGTGCCTCATAAATACCTGTGATGTCCCAATTTTGAGCATTTTAAGCTAACAAGTGTAAGTATTCCATTACTTCATCAAGGTCTTTATCTTCAAAAGTTTCATTGTACATCAATTCAACCATTTACCTATCTCTAGGTATTAACCCTTTATAAAAATATAAAACCAATCTTCATGTTTCAAAACCATGATAAGGGCAAGTATTAAGCAAGTCTATATATCTATCCTAATATTGGTAAAATATTTCTCCTGGTTTTTGAGTGAAAGTTGTGATTTGTCTTTTGAAAGAGGTTGTTTAGTTTGAAGGGAAAAACTTCTTTAAAACCTGTTATTGCATTTCATCCCAAGCACGAATGGATCCAGGTCTTAAATTTTCTAGCCATGTTTTAGCTTTATCTTTTAATGAAAAAGAAAAAGGCTTTAATCTATAATGGTGTTCATGCTACAATTTGAGTCCTTCTAGGTGTTACAGACCTCCTCAAATTCCCTTAAATGCAAGTATGGATTTTCTAAATCTAAGTCATGAAAAGAAGGTAAAAGTTGAATAATATCTGACTTGATATTAAAATGAGATACATCAGGAGGGAAAACTATGCATGATTGTCCATTTGTTCTTGTGGGATTTATATGGTCTCTAAGTGTTCTGACATGATTATTCTCATTATGAAGCGATTGGTTACCTTCTTCGACCATATTTTCTGAAAATAATAAGGATACCCTACAAAATCTACCACTTAATGTACGTGACCACACTCTCATGCATGTGTAGAAAGAGAATAAAAGGAAGAAGAAAATAAAAGAAGAAGAAACAAAACCAAAAAAACAAAGTTAGAAACAAGAAAAGTGAAAAGAGAAAATAAACTAAAAATTACAATTTATACAAGAATTTACCTCCCTGAAAACGACACCAAAAACTTGACATGACCAAAAGATTGATGTCTTCTTCCAAGTGCAAGAGTGTCAAAGTAATAAATAACCCGGCAAGACCGGGATCGAACCATAGAAAGGTTAATTGTATAAATTATAAACAATAATAATACAACAACAACAACAACAACAATAATAATAACAGCAGCTACAATAGTAAAGAAAAAGGAGAAGAATAAGAAGTTGATGAGAACTTTGAGATGGAAAATTAATGTGAGGATCAAACAATGATAAAAACAAATGCAAGGTTAGAGGATCTACTAATGGTATTTCAAATAAGTATAGTGACACGACTGAAAGATTGATGTCTTCTCCCAAGTGCAGAAGTGTCGAAGTAATAAATAACCCGGCAAGACCGGGGTCGAACCACAGGGAGGTTAATTGTACAAATTATAAATAACAATAATACAACAACAATAACAATAACAATAACAACAATAATAATAATAATAACAATAATAATAATAATAATAATAATAATAATAATAATAATAATAATAATAATAATAATAAGGAAAGAGAAGAAGAAGAAGATGATGAGAACTTGAAGATGGAAAATTAATGTAGGGATTAAACAATAATAATAACAAATGTCAAGGTTAGAGGATCCACTAATGGTATGTCAAACAAGTATAGTATAAACTCTTATTATTCAATTGGAAACCACACATAACGGAGGTTCCAATCAGATTATAGATTGTTAACATGATTACATTAGTCATCTTATTCGATTAATGCTAATACTTGTAAATCTCGTCAAGCATTCATGATTATAACTTATGTTAACAACAAATCATGTTTCTACAAGAGCTCAGGTGTCGTTTATACCATACATTATGGGCTATGAAAGTGCCAAGCATTTGTTGTACCAAGTGTTATACAACATAAATCAAGATTAGTCATTTAACAAGCAAAGTATTAAAGAGTAAACAAGATAACAAATATAAAACATGTTAGTATCAAACATTAAAGTCCATATTAAGTTTACACTATACTTATTCTTACACCATTAGTGTAATCTTTTCACCTTGACATAATTAACTTAGCAAGACATAATGAAAGAAAGAAAAATAGATAAACAAAATAAGAACATAAAAGTTAGCTAAGTAAAGGAAAGGAAATGAAAGGCATAAACTTAATATTAATGAAAGCAAAGCATAAACATTACAAAAAATACAAAGAGAGAAAGGAAGAGCATGATCTTGATCTGGAAACCAAGATGCCTAAATGCATGGTAAATGCCTCCTTTTATAGGCCAAAATTGGGAACTATTGATTTGATGACTAATTGATAAGTGGGTGGCCAACTTTTGACTTGGTGACAATCCTTATCTTCTCTTGTCTGCCCAAAACGTCATTGATAACGTCAAAACTGGAGCCAGTTGCAAACATCAAAGTTGTAGGCAATTGTCTCAGCTTTCTTGTGTAAAACATTCAGCTCATTTGGACTTCTAGAACTCCAGATATGGCCAAAATACGGAATAGTGCTCAGGCTGGAAGACAGATTCGGGCTTCTTTGTTGTTGCTACAATTTGGACTTGAAAATGGCCTTTTTAGATCTTGGGCTCCATATGAAAGTTGTAGGCCTATGTCTTAACTTTCCATCCATATAAATTGGAACTAAATCTGAGATATATAGCTCCAGATATGACCCAATTACCAAAAAGTGTTCCGGTTTGGATTGCACCGACATCTCTTTTCTAAGTTTGGTCATCTCTTTATCCTTGCAATTTAAGTTCTTAAAGTCATCAATCAATCCTTTCATTTATGTGATAGGCCTACATTTAAAATGAACATTTACCACAAATTAAAGGTATCTTATATTATTAGATATATTATTATAAAACATGCTTTGGTTAAGGAGTTATTGATACTTCAAGTGCAAAATGATGATATAAAACCATGATAAAAATGCACTTTTAAGTACTAATCATATAGTATAAAATCTTTTTATTACTCAATTCAAAACCACACACAAAGGAGGTTTCAATCGGATTATAAATTATTAACATGATTACATTACTTATCTTATTCGAATATGCTAATACTTGTAAATATTGTCAGGCATTCATGATTATTAATTAATACTTAAAAGTGCATTTTTATTAAGGTTTTATATCATCATTTTGCATGATCTTAATCTAGAGACCAAGATGCCTAAATGCATGGCAAATTCCTCCTTTTATAGGCCAAAATTGGAAACTATTGATTTGATGATTAATTGATGAGTGGGTGGCCAACTCTTGACTTGGTGACAATCCTTATCTTTTATTATCTACCAAAAACATCATTAAGAACGTCAGAATTGGAACCATTTAAAACATGAAAGTTGTAGGAAATTGTCTCAGCTTTCCAGGAAAAAAAAAATGGAGGTCATTTGGACTTCTAAAACTCTAAATATGGGCCAAACACTGAACAGTGTTGGGGCTGCAGGAAAGATTCGGACTTCTTCATTATTGCTATAATTTGAACTTGAAAATGGCCTTTATAAATCGTAGGCTTCCATGAAAGTTGTAGGCCAATGTCTTAGCTTTCCATCCATTTAAAGTAGACATAAATCTGAGATCTACAGCTCTAGATATGACCAAATAACCGAACAGTGTTCCAGTTTTGACTGTACCAGCATCTATTTTCTAAGTTTGGCCATCTCTTTGTCCTTTCAATTTCAGTTTTTAAACTCATCAATCAATCCTTTCATTTATGTGATTGATATGCATCTAAAATAAACATTTACCATAAATTAAAGGCATCTTGTATTATTAGATATGTTATTATAAAACATGTTTTGGTTAAGAAGTTATTGATACTTCAAGTGCAAAATGATGATATAAAACATTGATAAAAATGCACTTTTAAGTACTAATCACACCTCCTTATGCTCCACCTCCTAGAAGAAATCTTGATAAAACATTGCATGCATTCATTGAAAAGCAGGAGACAATCATTACTCAACTTGCTCAAAGCATAATAGATTTTAAAGGTACTCTTGCAAAATTAACATCTGCCCTCAGTTTCCAAGAGAAATGTAAGTTTCCATCTCAACCATAACAAAATTCCAAGGGGCAATACAATGCAAATACAAGTAGTTCCGGAAACCAATACATGGATTAAGTCAAATCAGTCACTGCTCTTTGCAGTGGTAAGGTTATCGAAAAACCTATTCTTGACCCTTGTGAAACAAATGATGAGTTAATCTCTAAGGGTAAGGAATGGGTTGAATCTAAAAATTGAAAAAAAAAATTGATTCCCCGCCAGCCCTTCCATTTTCTCATCTCATAACCAAATAAAGAAAAGTCAATCACAACTGTAAAATTTTTAAAACTTTTAAACAGGTAAGGATCAATATACCTTTGTTGGATGTTATTAAACAGGTTCCTTCTTATGCTAATTTTTTGAAAGATTTGTGCATTATGAAGAGAAAACTGAATGTGAAAAAGAAAGTTTTTGTAGCCAAACAAGTAAGTGTCATTATTCAGAACAATAATGCTTTGAAATATAAAGACCCTGGTTGGCCAACAATTTCTTGATTTATTGGAGAACATAAAATTAAAAATATCTTACTTGATCTTGGAGCTAGTGAATTTATTTGCATATTTAGTTTTACAAACTCTTAATCTATATGAGTTAAAACCAACTTTTATAACTCTCTTACTTGCTGATAGATTTGTAAAGTGCCTAAATAAATAGTTGAAGATATGATAGTGCAAGTCGATAAATTCATTTATCTTGTGGATTTTGTTATATTGGACATACAACCTATTGAAGCATATAATTCATTTCCTGTTATTTTAGAACGTCCATTTCTTACAATTTGTAATGCATTGATCAATTGTATGAATGGACTGATGAAGCTATCATTTGAAAACATGATATTAGAAATGAATATTTTCAACATTTGTAAGCAACCTAGAGATGATAATGATTTACAAAAAGTAGATTATATTGAAGAATTAGTTTATGATCAACATGAATCCATTTTAAGTAAAATTAAGTTGGATGAATTTGAAGATTTGCGTATGATTTATTCTTAGAAAGAAATCACGGATGAAAAAGGCATCGAAAATATTGATGCGGATCTTTTGTCAAGAGTGACAACAGATTCGACATCTAACATCACACCAATGATAGTTACTCTCTAACGAATCCTTACTTTCTCTTAGTTCATTACCTTGATTTGCCAAAAATATCAATTTTATTGCTTTAGGAGATTTATCAGCTCACTAGAGTACTGAAAACAAAAGAAAGTTTTTGCGCAACATGCCAAACTTTTATTGGGTTGACCCGTACTTATTCAAATATTGTCCTGATCAAATATTTCAAGGATGCATTCCCGATAATGAGGTAAGTAGTGTCATTAAATTTTGTCATTCTAAGGTATGTGAAAGTCATTTCTCATCAAAAAAGATGATTGCAAAAATCTTACATTGTGAATTTTATTAGTCCACCATGTTTAAAGACACACCTTTGTTCTTCACATTATGCATTTCTTACATAAAAAATCATTAGATAATCTTTTATTGACTTTTGAGACGTATCCTAGTGGAGATATGCATTGTACATTTCATGACTTATGACCTCATTTCCATAAAAAACATTTTTGACACAGTCTTGATAATCTGACTAAAAAAGACCTTGTTCGCTAGTTTTTAAGAAAACTGGATGGGAAGCCTATCCGACCTATAGAAGGCGTTTAAACTGTTCTTGGATATAAAACCAAGAAAAAGTGTGGGCCACAATCACAACTACATATACATACATATGCTTTTTAAAAAAAATAATAAAATAAAAATAAAATAAATAAGTAAAGAGAGAGAGAGAGTACGAGACTCCCACTGGCCTACATATAAGTGGTATGATTGCATTTTCAAGTTCTCATCTATAAAATCCTCTCTTCCTTCCCTCCCTTCATTTCTACTCAACCCATACATTCAATAAATATAGAAGTGTGTAGAAATAGCATAAAAAACATTTGTGTTTTCAATGGATCCCGTCCTATGAAAAAAATAGAGTTTTAAGAATCAACAAATCATCTTGGTCAGGTACTAGCTGAGAGAAAGATTAATTTAGTTTATGGGGGAAGTAGGCTTGGGTTAATGGGGGTGTCAATAGCTGCATTTTTAGGAGGTAGTCAAGTTATAGGGGTTGTCCCTAAAGCTTTAGCACAAAGGGACATCATTAGAAAAACAATTGGAGAGGAACTACAGGTCTCTATAATATATGATCGAATGAATGCAATATTTAAACACGCTGATATCTTTATTATCTTACCAGGTGGTCTGGGTACATTAGAAGAGATTTTTCATGTTACCACTTGGGCTCAACTATACATTCACCATAAACTCATAGGTCTGTTAAATGTTAATGGTTTTTATGATAAGATGTTATCTTTTATTGATCATGTTGTGGAATAGGAATTTCTATCTTTGGCATGACAAATCATAATCTCTGCTGCTACTGCTAAACAATTCATTGACCAACTACAATCTTTCACTCCTGTAATTGATCCCTTCATAAGTCACATAAATTGGTCTACTAAGAAAAGGTGTAAAAAGCTTAGATTGGATTTGAGCCTTCATTTGTGAATTCTTGTGTATTTTGGTTTTCTTATAGTATATTGTTCTGTTTTGTTTTGTTGTTTTTTATATTTTTTTAAGTGTGTTTCATATTCTTCAATGTTCAGTGTTCAGTGTTTCAAGTGATATCTTCTATACTTTATCTTTCTACCTTGGGATATAAGGACAATGTCTCATTTTGGTTGGGGGGAGAGGGTTGTAGTTAATATTTAAAAAAAACTAACTATGTTTTCTATTTCATAAACCATTTGTAAATTGTTGTTACGAAGATGGCAGAATAAGGACGAATTTTATTCACTCTTGAGGCATATGTTGGTTAACTTTTTTAATGGTTATTTGCAATATTCATAACAAGATCTATTAAAATACTTCTTGAAATATTCAGGTTTACAAACACTTACATTGTTATCACTTAATTCTACTCATATACTTATTTAACAAGTATTCTTAAACTTTCATTTTCACACACACACTTTAACATATGATTGTGGGTTACACATTGAATTATTATATTATTTATGTTCTTTTGTTAAAGGTAACAACTAAGGAAAAATGATAGTATATAAATTTCAAAAAAAAACAAAAAAAAATGATGATAATAAAAACATAGATAAGTTTGGTTTCGTAGCCTCCTTAACCTAGACAATTAAGCCTCGAGGGGTGTTTTAACATCTAATACCCTAAAGTCAACTGACATGGGAGTTATTGGCCCAACGCTTGTTACATGGGTTGAGGAAAAAAGTTTAAAGGAATCAAACATTGCGCTATCTACGTATCAGTATCTGTAACCCGAGTTGTTAAACTCGAAAGTATGTCTCAACACCTAATGCCCTAAGACCAACTAATCTGGAAGTCATTAGCCGAAAGCTCATTACATGGGTTAAAGATGCATTATGTTTTTAAGTTATATGTATATTAATAAAAAAAGAAAAAGAAAAAGAACAAGAAAAAGATAATAATCCCAACCCAAGAAAGTTAACCTTAAACATTAGAACAAAAATTTTATTTTCCTTCAAGTAGAACCTTTTTCACTATTTATGTAACCTTTTCACCTTAACATAATAATCTTAGCTAAACATAATGAAGAAGAGAAACATAAATAAACAAGATAAGAATATAAATAAGATAAAAGTTAACTAAGTAAAGGAAAGGAATTGAAAGGCATAAATAAGATATTAATGAAAACAAAACTTAAGTGTTACAAAAATACAAAAAAAAAAAAAGCAAAAGCATGATCTTGATCTTGATTTGGAAACCAAAATGCCTAAATACATGATAAATGCCTCCTTTTATAGGCTAAAATAGAAAACTATTGATTTGATGATTAATTGATGAGTGGGTGGCCAACTCTTAACTTGGTGACAATCCTTATCTTCTCTTGTGTAAATAAAACGTTGTTAATAACTTTAGAATTTGAACCAGACCTCCACATGAAAGTTCTAGGAAATTTTTTAAGCTTTCTAGGAAAAAAAAATGGAGGTCATTTGGACTTCTAGAACTCAAGATATGTGTTGAACACTGAATAGTGTCTAGGTGCAGGACAAATTCGAACTTCTTTTTTGTTGCTAAGATTTGGACTTGAAAATGGTCTTTTTAGAACCAAACCTCCATATGAAAGTTGTAGAGCTATCTATTACCTTTTGACATGACTAAAAGATTGATGTCTTCTCCCAAGTGTAGGAGTGTCGAAGTAATAAATAACTCGGCAAGACCGGGGTCGAACCACAGGAAGGTTAATTGTACAAATTATAAATAACAATAATACAACAACAATAACAATAACAACAACAACAATAGTAGTAGTAATAACAGCAATAATAATAATAATAATAATAGTACTAATAATAGTAGTAGTAGTAGTAATACTAATAATAATAATATAAAAAAAAAAGATGAAGAAGAAGATGAAAACTTTGAGATGGAATATTAACGTAAAGATTTAACAACGATAACATTAAATGTCAAGGTTAGAGGATCCACTAATGGTATGTCAAACAAGTATAGTATAAACTCTTATTAGTCAATTGAAAACCACACACAAAGGAGGTTCCAATCAGATTATAGATTGTTAACATGATTACATTAGTCATCTTATTCAATTAATGCTAATACTTGTAAATCTCGTCAAGCATTCATGATTATAACTTATGTTAACAACAAATCAAGTTTCTTTCATAGCTCAGGTGTCGGTTATACCATACAGTATGGGCTATGAAAGTGCCAAGCATTTGTTGTACCAAGTGTTATACAATATAAATCAAGATTAGTCATTTAACAAGCAAAGTATTAAAGAGTGAACAAGATAACAAATACAAAACATATTAGTATCAAACATTAAAGTTCATATTGAGTTTACACTATACTTATTCTTACACCATTAGTGTAACCGTTTTACCTTGACATAATGAATGTAGCTAGACATAATAAAAGAAAGAAAAATAAATAAACAAAATAAGAACATAAATAAGATAAGAGTTAACTAAGTAAAGAAAAGGAAATGAAAGGCATAAACTTGATATTAGTGAAAGCAAAGCATAAACATTACAAAAAATACAAAGAGAGAAAGCAAAAGCATGATCTTGATCTAGAGACCAAGATGCCTAAATGCATGGCAAATGCCTTCTTTTATAGGCCCAAATTGGGAACTATTGATTTGATGACTAATTGATGAGTGGGTGACCAACTCTTGACTTGGTGACAATCCTTATCTTCTCTTGTCTACCCAAAACATCATTGATAACGTTAAAATTAGAGCCATATGAAAACATGAAAGTTGTAGGAAATTGTCAGCTTTCATGTGTAAAAAATTCAGCTCATTTGGACTTCTAGAACTCTAAATATAGGTCAAATACTGAATAGTGCTCGGGCTGAAAGACAGATTCAGACTTCTTTGTTGTTGCTACAATTTAGACTTGAAAATGGTCTTTTTAGATCTTGGGCTCCATATAAAAGTTGTAGACCTATGTCTTACCTTTCCATCCATATAAAGTAGACCTAAATATTAGATCTACAGCTTCATATATGACCCAATTACCGAACAGTGTTCCGGTTTGGATTGCACCGACATCGCTTTTCTAAGTTTGGCCATCTCTTTGTCCTTCCAATTTTAGTTCTTAAATTCATCAATCAATCCTTTCATTTATGTGATAGGCCTGCATTTAAAATGAACATTTACCATAAATTAAAGGTATCTTATATTATTAGATATATTATTATAAAACATGTTTTAGTTAAGGAGTTATTGATACTTCAAGTACAAAATGATGATATAAAACCATGATAAAAATGCACTTTTAAGTACTAATCACCTTTCCATCCATATAAAGTAGACTTAAATTCAATATCTACAACTCTAGATATGACCCAAATACCTAACAGTATTCCAGTTTGGATGGCACCAGCATCTCTTTTCTAAGTTTAGCCATCTCTTTATCCTTTCAATTTCAGTATTTAAACTTATCAATCAATCCTTTTATTTTTGTGATAGGCCTGTATTTAAGATGAACATTTACCATAAATTAAAGGTATCTTAGATTATTAGATATGTTATTATAAACATGCTTTAATTAAGGAGTTATTAATGCCTCAAGTGTAAAATGATGATATAAAACCTTACTAAGAATGAATTTTAAGTACTAATCATTGTTGAACTGGGTTTCATTATCGGTGATAAGTATTTTAGGTACCCCAAGTCGGCAAATCACATTCTTTCATAATAAAGAGATCACTTTATTAGCTGTGATGTCTGTCATTGCTTCAGCTTCCACCCACTTAGTAAAAAGTCTACGACCACTAGAACAAACTATATTTTCCCTATTTTTTTAGGAAAGGATCCTAGAATATCCATTCTTTATTGACAGAAAGGTCAATGAGAAGTTATTGATGTCATCTCAGCTAAAGGATGCCTCAACACTAGAGCAAATCTTTGACACTCATCACACTTTTTTACCAGGTCTTTGGAATCTTGGAGTATGGAAGGCTAATAAAAGCCTGATTTTGTGATCTAAGCAACCAAAATTATGAAGCTTGCATGCAATCCACAAACTCCCTTGTGCATTTCTCTCAAAACATAATTGCTTTCCACTAAAGACAAGCATTTGAGGAACGGTGATGATGTGGATCTTCGATACAAGACCTGTCAATCAAACAATAACCTAAGGCTTTCTTGGTCAATTTAATGGCCTTTAGTTTGTCTAAAGGCAAGGTCCATGTGAGTAGGTATTCCTTGATTGATACTCTCCAAACTTTAGCTCCCATAATTAGGAGTGTTATGGAATTGCTCTCTTCTATGTTGGGCCGGTCTAGGACTTCAATCCATACATCAATAGGGATTTTTTGTTTTACTTTTTAGGTGTTGATAATATCCATAATATCTCTTATCCTAAGTTTTGAGCCCTACCACAATGCACTACAAAGATTGTTGAACCAGGTATATGTGCCCCAAAACATGGCCTAAAAGACTAAGAGCATCTAGGCTGAAGAATTCATGCAATAAATTACATATACTTTATTAAAAAAGAGCTCGATGCTAAAGAAACAGGTTATAATAAACCTCTATACATCACTATGAGGTGCAATGATTAGACTATTGGAAAAGTATTAATGGACAATGGTTCAACTTTAAATGTACTCTTAAAACATGTGTTAAATAAAATGCAAGTTAATTCAACATAAATGTTGTCAAGCACCATGATAGTTAGGGTTTATGATGGCTTCCCAAGGCAGTTTATGATGGCTTCCCAAGGTAAGTGGTAGGGATAGTTGAAATAGAGTTATTGATTAGTACTTAAAAGTCCATTTTTATCAAGGTTTTATATCATTATTTTGTACTTGAATTATCAATAACTCTTTAACTAGAGCAATGAAACTTTTTATGAAAGGTTAACACCTTGAGATAGACAAATGGCTGAATTGATGTGCAATGGAACTTTTGAAGATAAAGATCCTGATGAAGCAATAGAGTATCTAGACTTGCTAGCTGAAAATGCTCGAAATTAGGACACTACAAGTACTTATAAGGCACCAGGTAAAACTCAACCTCATACATCTAATGGAGGTATATATAACCTTAAGAAAAATCATAACTTCCAAGCCAAGTTTGCATATGGAGGTATATATAACCTTAAGAAAAATCATAACTTCCAAGCCAAGTTTGCATCTTTAGCTAGAAAAGTCAGGCACTAAAATTGAAAAGTAGTGGTCAATTAAAATTTGTTCAAGACATTATGTGTCAAATCTGTGAAACCAATGAACACTCAACCAATATCAATCCAAACTTTTCTTTTTTCAAGGAATGCCTCCATAAACAAGCTCATGCTTTAAATAGTTTTCAAAGGCTCAATCATCATACTCACAAACATATAACCCTAGTTGGAGAAATTACCTAAATTTTATTTAGAAGAGTGATACCAATAATATACAAACTTCACAGCCACTGTTTCAAACACATCATAATTTTTCAAAAATTTTATGGATATACACCTCCTCATGCTCCACCTCCTAGAAGAAATCTTGAGGAAAAGTTACATGTATTCATTGAAAAGCAGAAGACAATCAACACTCAAAATGTTAAAACCATGGCAGATCTAAAAGATGCTCTTGCAAAACTTACATTTGCTCTCAGTTTTCAAGAGAAAGGTAAGTTTCCATCTCAACCACAACAAAATCTCAAGGGGCAATATAATACAAATGCTAGTTTTAGAAGTCAACACATGGATCAAGTGAAATCAATCATCATTCTTAGTAGTGGTAAGTTTATTGAAAAACCCACTCTTGAACCTTGTGAGAAAGATGATGAGTCAATCTCTAAGGGTAAGGAAGGGGTTAAATCTAAACATTGCAAAGAAAAAATTGATTCCCCACTAGCACTTCTATTTCCTTATGCCATGAACAAATAGGAAAAAACTAAGGATGAAAAAGGAACCGAAAATGTTGTTGCGAATCATTTTTCAAAATTGACAATAGATTCGACATCCAACATCACACTAATCGATAATTACTTTCCTGATGAATCTTTAGTTTCTCTTAATTCAATGTCTTGGTTTGCTAAAAATATCAATTTTCTTACTTTAGAATTTTTGCCAGATCATTTGGATAACCAAGACAAAAAAAAAAAAAGCTTTTGAGTGACATGCAAAACTTTTATTGGGATGACCCTTACTTATTCAAATATTGTCCTGATTAAATATTTCAAATATGCATTTCTAATAATAAGATAAGTAGTATTATTAAATTTTTTCACTCTAAGACATGTAAGGATCATTTCTTATCAAAAAAGACAACTATAAAAATCTTACAAAATAGATTTTACTGGCCTATCATGTTCAAGGACTCACATGCACTCTGCAAAACCTAAAAATTATCAAAAGATGGGATTTATTTCAAAATATAGAGTCTTTAGATAGTCTTCTATTAACTCTTAAGTCTCATCATAGTGGAGAGATGCATTACGTAATTCATGATTTATAGTCTCATTTTCATAAAGAAAATGCTCATAATAGTCTTGGAAATCTGACTAAAAAAGACCTTGTTTGTCAGTTTTTAAGAAAAGTGGATGAAAAGCTTATCCCCAACCCATAAATGGTGTTTAAACCGTTCTTAGACGTAAAACCAAGAAAAGATATGAGCCACAATCAACTTTATTTATATATACACATGTTTAAAAAAAAAGATAGAGAGAGAGACTCTAGTTGGCCTCTATATAAGTGGTATGATTGCATTTTCAATTTCTCATCTATAAATTCTTCTCTTCCTTCCTTTCATTTCTACTCAACCCATACATTTAATAGATATAGAAGTGTGTAAAAATAGGAGGTTCCTCAAGTCATCACATAAGAATTATTTATGTTTTTAATGGATCCAGTCCTATAGAGGAAATAGAGTTTTTAGAAATAGCAAATCATCATGGTCAGGTACTAACTGAGAGAAAGATTCATTTAGTATATGAGGGAAGCAACCTTAAGTTAATAGAGGTTGTGTCAATATCTATATTCTTAAGAGGCAATCAAGTCTTGGTGGTTGTTCCTAAAGCTCTAGCAAAAGGAGACATCATTAAAAAAATAATTGGAAAGGAACTAAAGGTCTCTACAGTATTTGATTGAATGAATGCAATGTTTAAACACCCTAATACCTTCATTACCTTACCAGGTGATCTAGGCACATTGGAAAAGATCTTTCATATTTTTTCTTAGGCCCAACTTCACATTCACCATAAACCTATAGGCTTGCTCAATGTTAATGGTTTTTATGATAAATTGTTATCTTTTCTAGATCATGTTGTGGAACAGTATTTTCTAACATCTTCAGCATGACAAATCATAATCTCTATTGCTACTGCTGAATAATTAGTTAACCAACTATAATCTTTCATCCCTGTAATTTATCCCTCCATAAGTCGTATAAATTGATCAGTTAAGAAAAACCATAAAAAGCTTATATTGGATTTGAGTCTTCGTTTGTGAAATCTTGTGCCTTTTTATTTTATTGATAGCATATTATTTCGTTTTGTTATTTATTATATTTGTTTAAATGTATTTAAAGATTGTTAGTATTCGTTGCCTCAGGTGATGTCTTCTATACTTTATCTTTCTATTTTAGGACATTGAGGACAATATCTCGTTTTGATTGGAAGGGAAAGGGTAGTGGTTGATATTAAAAAACAAAAACTAACTGTGCTTTCTATTTCATAAACCATTTGCAAAACTATTGATACTAGGATCGTAAAGTAAGGAGAAATTTTATTAACTCTTGAGACGCATCTTGGTAAATATTTTTCAATAGTTATTTGGAATATTCATAACAAAGTCTATCACATACTTCTTTTGAAATATTCAGATTTACAAACTCTTGTATTATTATCAATTGATTCTGCTCATATACTTATTAAACAAGTATTCATAAACCTTCATTTTCATACACACACTTTAACATATGATTGTAAGTTGCATATTGGATTATTGTATTATTTATGTTCTTTTGTTAAAGATAACAACTAGAGGAAAGGAATAGTATATAATTAGCCAAAAAAATGATAATAAATGTAATTAAATAAATAAACAAATAAAAACATAGATAAGTTTGGTTACGTAGCCTCTCTAACCTGAG
>NW_011502515.1:9848-19522 GCF_000495115.2 Populus euphratica | reverse complement strand
AAAACAGTTAAAATATAGAATAATATATTATTTATACAAAAAATTATTAAACGATTTAACTCATCAATAAAATTTGTTCACAATGCTATCAATCATATTTGATTTATGATTTAACGAGTGACTGTCCTTTCTTTCTATTTCATTTTCTCTTCTTTCTCTCAGCTTTGCAATAAACATTATACCTCTCTCTTCATTTTAGCACAAATCAACAACTCATCATAAATTTAGCCACCATAACACAAATTATATTGATATTTTCATTTTAATTTAAATTTTATTGAAATTTTCCATATTAAATAGATAAAATTATTTATTTTTTATTTGAACTCAATTTTAAAATATTAATTTTTATTGTATGTTTTTGTAGTTTATATTTTTATTTGAATGTTTATTTGTTTTATAACAAGTTGCTATATAAATTTGTTGTATGGATATATAAATTGTATATGTCAAGCTAGCCCATATGGCCTTGTGCTTCTTTTTTATTTTTATCTAGTTATTTTTAAAAATTCATTATTTTTATGGTTTTTTCTCATTTTAAAAAAAATTATATTTAAATTAATACCTTTTTTCTCTTTCATTTGGTTTGTAGAGTCTCTTTTAAATGATAATTATTTTTTAGTTATGCATTTAAATTTGAAGAGTTTTTTATTCATTTATTTTTTTTAATCTTTTGTATGGATGAGATTTATTTTAGAAAATAATTTTTATTTTTATTTTTAGATAATATTTCTAATATATGTAACCTTTCATGATTTTTTTGTCTTTTAATTTATTCAATCAATTTAATTTATATCTTTATTTTTATTATCATTTACTTAAATAAAAAATATTTTAATAAAAAATTTAGCAAACACAACCGATGTCTTGTATTTCAAAATTAAATATTTTGATTTATATTTTTTCTTGATTTTTCAAGTTTTATTTTTTAATATTATTAATAATTTTTTATTTATTTATTTTCAAATATGGTTCTCGATTATTTGATTATATATATGCAATAAATTTTTAATTTAAATTTAGAATTTTAAACTATATAAATAAATTAAAAAAACTTGAATATATATTTTTTTATAAAAAATTAAAATATATTACAAGTGAGTCATAAAACTAGTATATGACTAAATGAGGTGACATCCATAAAAAAAAAAATGAATAATAAGGAAATATGACAAAAAATGTATCAAGAACCATGTTGATCTGTGTTATGGCACCTACCCCCCTTGGCTGGTTTATAAGATAAAAGTAAACAAATTTGCATGTATACATTACAATTGTTTGTTTATCGATTATTCTATTTGATTAGTCAATTTGTTATACATTTAAGTGGTTTGGTTCATTACACACACACACACTCCATGTGGGCTGAGTAAAAAAATTAAGTAAATATTAATCTTCTTCGATGAACTTTTGAAGAGAAGATTTGCAAAAGGCATGTATGAGAGCACTTATTAAAACAAAGCACATTTCACATATTAAGGTAATAATTTTATTTTTATAAATAATTTTAATTTTAACTTTATTTGTTGACGATGAATTTTTTATTCTTAAAATTTTATTAATTAATTTTTCTTTTTGTAACTAAAATATTTACAATATATTTCTTAAGATTCCAATAACTTTGATTTATTTTAAAAAAATTAAAAAAAAAAATAAAAAATTTGAATATTTCACAATAAAATATAAACTTAAACTCTAAATCTCAAAGAAAAAACCAAAATATAAAAGATAATGAAAAAAATTAAAAATAAAGCAAACAAGAGTGAACAAATATAAAAAGTTAAAAACTCTTGCTACACCCATTTTTTAAAATGAATTTTGAAAGTTAAAATATTAAAGAATTAATATAATTATATTAATATTTATTGAGTCACTATAAATAAAAAATAAAAAATAAAAAAAATAATTTTTTATTAAAAATTAAAAAATTATTTGATATTAATTTTTTATTCAATGATAATTTATTCTAATTATATTAATTAAATAGGTTAGCAATATATAATTGCCACATGATTCATTAAGCATCATCATACATTTTCTACATTAGAAATGCTTCCACAAATACCTTTAAAATAACGTCATGATTTTACTAGGTGGTAGTGAAATAGTAAGGACTTGAAATCAAGAGATTTGCTTTCTATATGGTCTCAGGTTCGAGTTCTTGGTTGCTCATATAATAGTTATTAGAAACTAACATGGTCGTCAACTTTAGGACCCGTGGGATTAGTCGTAGTGCGCGTAAACTGGCTCGGATACCCATGTTAATCTAAAAAAAAAATAACAACACAATTTCACTTTAAAAAAATATAAATAACATCAGGAGTGAATCATGATAATTTATCTTGAAATGCAAAATCTTATTTTCTCTATCATATTTTCAATATATATATATATATAGAATTAACTTGGATATTAAAACTACCTGATAAATTGAGCTATTTTTCAGAGTTATAATATATATATTTTTCTTGTTATCAATGTTAATATCATGAATTGTTTTATCATTTTCACATTAACATTTGCAAAAAAAAGTAAAAAAAATTACCGTCAAAGTGAATAAAACATTTTCACATCACATTTTCAATGCAATAGCTTCTTTTATGCCCCACCACATAGCATATATATATTGGAACTAATTTGGATGTTAAAACTATATGATCAATTGAACAATCTTTCATAGTTATAATATATATTTTTCTTGTTATCAATATTAATGTCATGAATTATTTTATCATTTTTACATTTACAAAAAATAAAAATAAAAAAATTACCTACAAAGTGAATAAACCATATTTTAATTATTTCTCGTATAATTTTTATTAGAATAAGTTGATATGCGCACCCAATCTTTATTTTCACATGTAAAATAATAGACGAAGTACCTTATCAGAGTTTGAAACCACGAGAAGGGGGGAAAATAAGCAGCCAAATCATCATAATTATATGCATATAAATCAATATGACTTTTCCAGTTACAAGTCTTCTAAATCCATGAAGGTCGAATTCCCAAGGAATAAAATGACCTCTGAAGTGCCTTGTGCTGTAAATTGGACTCCCATCTTTACTCTTTAACTACTAATTAAATTGCTTGTCGCGAACGCCACGCTCGTGTCACATTAATCTCAGTGTCCAGTGACGTTAACTTTTGATTTTATAATCTTCTCTTAAGTGATTTGCTGGGGTCTTTTCCTTAATGAGAAAAGTCAAACATGATTGCATATTGCTAATGAAGAACAAGTAAACTATTCTAAGAGTTCCCACAGGAGATTGGGACGCCTTATGCCGTCTCAAGAGGGAAATAATCAGTGTTCAAACCTGAAAATTTCAAGATTCCATGCCCCATTAAATTTTAAGCTGAATCGGAGTCTAGCATCGCAAGTTCTTAGGCGGGACCCGCTACCAACTAGTTACGGACTGTTTGATATTGATGGCCAACCCTTTATATATATATATATATAATTTATTTTTTTAATACTTTCAAATTGTTTTGAGGTTTAAGAAAAATATCTTAATTTATTTCTAATTTTTATTATATTTTTAATATTTTAATATTTTTAACCATGCGTGTTTCGTGTGTAATTACTATTATTTTTAAAAATATTTTATACTTGGAAATAAATTAAAGTAATATTTTTTTAATTTTTAATAATTAATTTTTATATTAATGTATCAAAATAATCTAGAAATACTAAAAAAAATATTAATTTTAAATAAAGAAAATAAAAAAATTTAATTTTTTTAAAATATTTTTAAAAAACAGCTATAATTTAATGTTTTTTGTTGTTGTAAATATATTAAAATAATATATATATTTTTTATTTTTCAAAATTTATTTTTAGCAACACCATATTAAACCTTCTAAAAAAATAATAATTATATAAAAAATTGAATTTTAACCTCCCTCTATCTGGCCATTACCAAATGGACACGTATTCAGTTTTGGACCCACCTTGTTGTTTAGAGTGAATTAATAATCAGCAACTCCCAGTGTCCTAATTCCAGCACAATCAAAACTAGCTACGTATGATTATCACCCATTTTTAGCCTTTGCTTTTGTTGTTTTCAAAACATAAAATATCGATTTTTTCGTCCACGATTTAAAAAAAAACATATCCCAATTCCCGTGCACATACAAAAAAAAAATATATAATGAGATTTGTTATTGATTAAGTTTTAAAGTTTAAAAATATTATAATTATATTCAAATCTTCACTTGTTAAGAAATTATTATAATTTTTTTAAAGTTTTAAAAACTAAAAAACCATCGTGATAAATATAAAAATTAAAAATTAAAATATTTTTCTTTAAAATAAAAAAATAATGATAGGATAGAACAGTAAAAAAAGAATTCTAAAGAAATAAAATTAATTAGAAAAAATATTTATTTTTCAAAAATAAGGCAATATAAAAATAAAGGGCATGCCCATATCAACAAGAAAGTCGTTAATTCAGTACAGTTGAAAGCTTTTATGACCGGCTTATAGCCAAAATAAAATAAAATAAATTAGGTTTCATAAATTCTAAAATTATAGTTAAACTATAGAGATTAATTTCTATGATTTGATAAACTTTGAATGTTAAGTAGAAGCTAAACTTACATAATAAATAAATTTTAAATTAAATAGAATTCCTAAATTTATTAAAAACAATATTTCGAAAATAATTAGAAAAAAAACCTAAAATGACATCTTCTAGACTTAATTTGAAAATCATCCGAACCTCAATTGAGAATTACGAATTAGCTCTATAGAAAACCGGTTATGTAGAACACGCTGACCAAATTTCAACGCAATTCAATAATTAAATAAAAATTGTATCTTTTTTTTTTAAAAAAAAACTTGACTGACTCCAGCATCTTCTAACAAGGGGCGTGTCACCTTATATAGACGCTTATGCACCACTAACAAGCTGAAACTTATCTCTTTAATTGTCAGCATGGAAACTTGGTTCCTTATCCTCGTCTCCATCTCCATCTCTCTCTTCTTGAAATTTATCTTCAACAATTTCCTAACAACCAAGAAACTCCCTCCAGGTCCTGTAACATTTCCTATCATCGGCAACTTACTATGGCTCCGCTTGTCCTTCTTCAAATTGGAGCCCATCCTCCGGTCCCTGCATGCCAAGTTTGGCCCAGTGGTTACCCTTCGCATTGGCACTCGCCCTGTTATCTTCATTGCGGATCGCGCCCTTGCTCATAGGGCTTTAATACATAATGGGGCAGTTTACGCGGACCGTCCACCAGCTTTTGCTACTGCCAAGATTACAACTAGTAATCAGCATAATATCAGTTCTTCCTCTTATGGCCCAACTTGGCGTCTCCTGCGGCGTAACCTCATGGCCGAAATCCTCCACCCTTCGCGCGTTAAATCTTACTCTCATGCACGCAACTGGGTGCTGCAAATCCTCCAGAATCGCTTCGAGTCCGAAGCGAAATCCGGTCGTCCTGTTCGCGTGATGGAGCATTTTCGATATGCCATGTTTTGCCTGTTAGTCCTGATGTGTTTTGGTGACAAGCTCGATGAAAGCCAGATTGAAAAAATCGAGGAAGTACTGCGACATATGCTTGTGAATATCGGTAAGTTCAATATACTCAATTTCTGGCCAAGAGTGACGAAGATTGTGTTGCGCAAGCGTTGGAATGAGTTGTTTCGCCTCCGAAAATTGCAAGAAGATGTTTTGATTCCACTGATAAGAGCGAGAAAGAAGGCAAAGGAAGAGAGGATAAGAAGAGGTAAAGAGGACAAGAAAGGGCATGAAGATGAGTATGTTCTGTCCTATGTTGACACCTTATTGTCTTTGGAACTTCCGGAAGAGAAAAGAAAGCTCGAAGAAGGGGAAATGGTCAGTTTGTGCTCGGAGTTTCTTAACGGAGGAACAGATACTACTTCAACAGCACTGCAATGGATCATGGCAAATCTGGTTAAGTACCCACAGATTCAAGAGAAGCTATTCATGGAGATTAAAGGGGTTGTACGAGATGGGGAGGAGAATATAAAAGAAGATGAATTGCAAAAGATGCCATATCTAAAAGCAATAATTCTAGAAGGGCTGAGGAGGCACCCGCCCGGCCATTTTGTGTTGCCACATGCGGTTAGTGAAGATGTAGTGTTGGATAAATATGTGATACCAAAAGATGGAACTATAAATTTCATGGTAGCTGAAATGGGATGGGATCCAAAGGTGTGGGAAGATCCTATGGCATTCAAGCCCGAAAGGTTTCTTAATGGAGGAGGGGAAACGTTTGATATAACAGGAAGTAGAGAGATTAAGATGATGCCATTTGGGGCTGGGAGGAGAATCTGTCCTGGTTATGGTTTAGCTATGCTTCATTTGGAGTATTTTGTAGCTAATTTGATTTGGAAATTTGAGTGGAAGGCTGTGGATGGAGATGATGTTGATCTGTCTGAGAAGGAGGAATTCACAGTAGTGATGAAGAATCCATTGCAAGCCCAAATATGCCCAAGGTTGAAATAAATTATCAGCTTGATTTCCTTCTCTATCTTTTGATAAAAACGTTAAGGTTGATTTCATTTGCTTGGACAATAATATTGAACGTAACTTCACTAGAGCTAAGGATTTGCTAAGCATAGCTCCGAGTCAAATGCCCCTACGTTGTGGGATGATCTTCCTATTGTTTAAGTTTTATTTGACCAATAGAGTCTATATCCTGTTAATTAATTAATAATTACCTTAATGGTTTTTTGTTCGTCTTATGCTGGCTGTGTGTCTGGATGCATGTTTATTCGGGCCGAGTTGCTGGGGGTTTTTTGGGGGGTTTTTAAGCGTCTTTTTCCCAAGAAAAAAGGGAAAAAAACAGAAGACATCTAACTTTCTATAAGATTTCTCTAGAATATATTGAATTCAAAACCGAGGGATCATATGAGATAAGGAATTAAGAGATTGCATCCATAAACTAATTGAATATATATATTGAATTCAATACAAGGAATATATTGAATCATAGGGGTGAGCTGAATCTAGCTACTTGTTGAGTGTGAGATAAACTCCAAATATGAGCAATTTGTGAGGGAAGTTGCTGAATCTAGCTGGGGCTAGATTACGGCACGTCAGGTTGAAGATCTGTGCGAAAAACTGAACCCGTGACAGTGAGTGTTTAAAAAGATGCCATCCAAAAAGAACAGATGTGGATTTAAGAATTGGAAGACAGTCGTCCCTACCCTGTGGCAAGTTCCATATATTGGCCTCTTGTTGAATAAAAAAAAACACTAGTATAACTTGATTTTTATCAGGATTTAAGATCAGATCACATCCATTACAAATAAAATATAACTTTATAATAGCATATTTAATAAATGCTTCGATATTTATTCATTAGCTTTCGTCATCTCTGCAAAGCAACCACGAGACCCCAAATATATATATTATAACAATCAATGACACCAAATGACAAATCACCTCTCCCCCTTTCTATTTAATTGACAAACAATAAAGAACTTGTGATTTCTCCCGAATCAAACGACGACAAAATCACTACTAGAATCAATTTCTTGCACGAATTCATGTTTGAACATGGTTGTTTGTACTGGGTGATGAAATTTGTCACATGTGTCTTCCTCAAAACAGCATATAGCAGGTTATTTATTCGAGGGAAAAAAGAACTCAAACCTTGACCCTGAAAGTGGATGACAAAGTGTTGTGAAGCGTTAAGAAAAATGGATTGCTGAATTTTTTTATGCTAATTCTAGGTTTTGGTTGGGTTTGTGTTAAAAGGAGTTCTTTTCATGTTTGTATCGAATCCATATCTGCAGTATCAAACCGAGGAATCCTCTTCCCTTTCTACTGTTATTATCATCATCATCTTCCCAGGCCTCAAGAGCAAATTGGGTTTTCACAAAAATCTTATCTTCTTGAGAATGTGTGGCTCTACTTGGAGAGAAGAACAAAATCAGGAGCTTTCACTGTGTGTGAGAAAGAGAGTGAGGATGATGACATTATCTTGTTTCTTTTTTACTTTTTAAAAATCTAATATTGTGATTTGTTAATTGTGAATCTAGATGGATGGAGAATGTAGATTTAGACTTGGAATGGAGGTGATGGATGGGCCAGTAGTGTTTTAGATATTTTAACTCGAGTATTTTTATCATTAATTAAATAAAAAATAATAGCAAATATTTAAATAATCAAATAATTTTTTATTTTATTTTTTTTAGACGCGCCATGTACAATATATAAATTGTTATGAACGCATTTTAAAATAAAAACTATTATTTTTTAAAACTCGGTAAAAATATATAATTTTAACTAAATTATAAGATATTATGGATTTTTTTTTAATTTCAATTTCACTCATTAATTTTCTGGTTTTAGTTTTAAAAACAACATGAAATTAAGTTTTGTAAAAGTGGTCTCTGATTCAACATCGGAATATTCAAAGATCCATCGGATAAACAAATCAAAGTAGAAAACAACAAAAAGAACCATGTCAGCATAAATTACGAGGATATAATTAAAAATAAATAAAGTTGCAAGAACAATGCGATATGCCATATATATATATATCAACAATATTTTTCTCAAGTGTTTTAGTTTATTTGTTAATAATAATAATAATAATAATATTGAGTTTTTTTAAAAAGTTATTTGTATAAAATTATTTTAAGATGTTCGGATGTTTTAGAATTTGTTTAGAAATGTGGTTGTATTTGTTTTTTAAATAATTTTTTTATTAAAATACATGTTAATAATATTTTTTTATTTTTAAAAAATTATTTTTAATAACAGTACATTAAAATAATTAAAAAATACTAAAAATATATTACTTTAACATTAATAAAAAATAAAATATTTTTAATTTTTTAAAAAAACACAAAAATAAACAATAACTTAATCATCTCCTTCATCTTCCTAAGTGAACATCAGCAATGACAGATCACCGGACATAAAAACAGGCATGAGAAGATGCTGTGTCACAGAGTTTTGGCGGGATGTCTAATGATGCTGGCCTAAAAATTCTTTACATGGTTGACCCTTTAAAAAATACTGTCCAGAAAATATGATTTTTTTAGAAAGAAAAATGATAATAAGCCTTGATTCTTTGTTGGTATAGAATATTGATATCATCACTGTTTATACAGGTGTCGACTGGGTACTTAGGGTTAAAATGAAGGGAGGGAGGGAGGGAGGCAGCATCAGAGTGCTGAAGGTGTCCACCCTCTAAACTATTCAGAATTTTGCCATCTAGTTTCGAAAAACAAAATTCTGCATGCTACGCCTTCGCATTTCTTCCGATGAACTCTATAAGATCCCCCGGATAAATACACGCATGGCTATGGTTTTGATACATAAGATTAGATCTCGCATTGATTCAGGTTCTATAATATGCAATTTTTTAGTGATCAAATATTGGATTATATTTGAAACTCAGAGAAAAAGAAAAGAGCATAGCAGCATGAGATCGATAATGTTTCTCGGATATAGGAGTCAAGAGTGTATCTTCAGGCCCAATTGAAACACACAGACCCTCTTCATGATCCTCTTCAAGCAGATTTCTACGAATAATTATCCACGAACTGTAACAAGTTTTTATCCTTCTTCTTCTTCTTTTTGCCGAAGTCTAACTAGGGCATATGATATGGAGAAAATCCTTGTTTTTTTACCTTCTTTATCATACAAATCCATGAGCTCATAATATACACACATCATTAATATTCCTT
>NW_011502515.1:0-9097 GCF_000495115.2 Populus euphratica | reverse complement strand
CGGCATCTAAGAACACCAGCAAATTAATAAGAGATGAAGTGGCAAGAGCTTCATTTTCTAAGTCCTATTTAATTAATTAATTATTCAAGTAACTCAAGATTGATGCCAATTATGCATCAAAGTACAATTGATTAACTGCAAATTTGACGGGTCATACGTAGATGCTGGATTACTCGAGCTGTATTTCTGCAGCAAAGATTAGAGTCAAAATGGATATATAATCATCATGCTAGTACATGGCATTTTGGAACATAACACTTAATCAATCATGTAATTTCAAGAGAAAAAAACACTAGCATTCTCTCTTGAAGACGTGCCATGGCATCCAAAAGAGTCTTCTCAAATGACTCAAGGTCCAGAATTGATGTAAATTTCAGAAGGCCAGCCTCGTATAGCCTTTCAATTAGTTATTAAGCAAAAGGCAAAAGAACACCAGTAATTTGAGATCGATACAATACCAAAATGACAGCAAAAGTGAAGAAGCGGAAAACTTTTGTTGTTACACTTGTCTGGCCTCAACCGTTCCTCGGCCATATAAAGGTGAAGTTGCAGATTACTAACTTCTAGCTGGAGTTCCTTGATTTGTACAAGAAAAACCAAATCCATAAATGTGCTCTATGCTGTAACGAAAAAAGTTTCCAAATTCATGAGGAAATTCAGAGGGGAAAAAACGATAGGTGGTTTTAGTGACCTTCATATTTAAATTCATAGCATGATCAGGACCACTGGACAAAATCTGCAAGTAAGCAGGCAGCAGGTGCATGTGCATGAGTTCAGGAGTGTTTGGCATTGGCATTGAGGTTGAAATTACTTTGAAATTTTTTTTTTACTTTAAATTAATTATTTTTTCAATAAAGGCTCTTATCCACATCCAACGATCAAAATTCCTCCCCTCCAAAAGAGTGCTTTTGTTGTTCAATCCACCCTCCTAACTTAACCGCTTTTTAAAACCACTCACCTTACCTCAATTGGATAGACAGAGCTGAGAGCACAACAAGCTACAGTATACTGCCCGAAACATGGCAGCACTCTCTGCTATAACATTCACAACCTCAAAAAACCTCTTCAATTCTAACAAACCCACTCTCACTTCCAAACCTACTTCACCATTTTCTTGTCTTTCTTGTTTGTCACATGACAGAGAAACAAATCTCTCATTGAAGTCAGTTTCTAAGACAAAGAAGTGCATTCTTAACGTGGGTTTGGGGCTTTTAGCTGCTTCTGTTCTTGCTTTCTCACCATTGGATGCTGAAGCCACTAGAATTGAGTACTATGCTACGGTAGCAGACCCACCATGTGATCTTAGCTTTGTTCCCTCTGGCCTTGGTTACTGTGATATTTCTGTAGGGTCTGGTGTGGATGCCCCATATAATGAGCTCATTAATGTGAGTCTAACAGTTCAGGAATTTTGCTAATTTATAATCTCGATATTTTTTTTTGTTTCCCTGAATTTCGCTTTATTTAAGTAGTAGTTATACCAAGCTTCAATCTCAAATTAACTAATTAATGATAGTAATTCAATCTGTGTCTAGACTTTAATAAGCTTTTATCTGTTCTTGAACGGGTCTCTCATGTTTTCTGGGGCAATATTGATTGGAGAATTGGTGTGTCTTTTCTATTTTCTGTAATTTTGAGGCTTTCATGCTGAAGGTATGTAATGGATCTAAATAAACCATGTGCTCAGAAATTGTGAAATAATTTTGATAAAGTACTTGACTTAACTGGAGTTGTGAATAACTTTATCCTTAAAGGTTTAGGTTTGTTTGATTCATGATCTACCTATTTGATGTATTCTGTTCATGAAATGTTCCTTGAAGATTCAACTTGTTTCAGTACTATTTCAGTTTTTATTTTTTTCCTGCAGTAGCACCTATAAATAATCTCACTGGAAAAACAACTAGTAAATACCTTGAAGCATCACAATTTGTGTTTTTCTTTCCCTCCCTCGACACAGGTCCATTACACTGCAAGATTCGCTGATGGGAGAGTCTTTGACAGCAGCTATAAACGCGGCAGACCTCTCACTATGCGCATTGGCGTTGGTAAGGTGTGAAAGTATTAGCTAGAATTATCAGTTTGGTTCCATTTTCTTCTCAAACATGCAAGTGGAAAGATTTTATGTTGAACTCCTAATTTACAGCTAATCAAGTTAGAGGCTTGTAAGACTAGGGTCTAAACTACTTGCTATCATGTATTTGCCAAGTCACAGCTCATAGTGCTCTGTAGAGATGTGAGTTTTACTACTTTTGTCTTCATCCATAGGTTACATTATCTGCATGCCATATTAGTTACTTGGTATTCTTTGCTTAGATTGGTGATAATTTATTCCTTCTTAATCTAATGGATGATTGCGGGCGGATCACCATATTCCATACTGTCCCCACGTAAGGATAGATAGAGTTTTCTTGTACAATGCTTAACAAAATATTTTTGATACTGCTCTGTACTAGCATTTTTCTGTGAATCCTTCTATTGTAAATCGTAATGATGAAGGCTATTAAAGAGCTAAATTGAATCTTCCATTAGGTAATCTACAACAAGAGCTTTTGAAACTTTTTATGCGACTCCTGTGAATTGGGATTTTTCTTTCATTAAGCTGCTCTACCATTCTTTACAAAACAATAAACAGAGAATATCAAATATCAAATGATGCTGCGTATAATTTCCCCACATACATCTGCATCAGACAACTTTATTTTACATGGTTATTTATTTGTTCAGGTCATTAGAGGATTGGATCAGGGAATTCTAGGGGGTGAAGGGGTGCCCCCAATGCAAGAAGGTATGTTTTTGAGAGGAAGAAAAAAAAAAGGAAAGAATTTTGTTAGTTATTTTGCTCTTCGTATTTATTCTTATTTTCCCAAAGGTTTTGTCAAATTGCTGACTTTTTACAGGTGGAAGACGCAAGCTATATATTCCTCCTCCTCTAGCATATGGTCCAGAACCTGCAGGATGCTTCTCAGGTGATTTTTTCATATGAAGCATTCCATATCATTGAACACTTAAACTACTCGTAGGTATTTAAGCTTAAAATATTCCAAAACAGATGCAGAGTACAGGTTTAACTACAGACAGTCAGGCACAAGAAAAACTATAAATTGTTCCTTTTTGTTTCTCCATCCTCCTGCCTTCGAGTTCATGTGTATTGAATTTGCAGCGCAGCTGTATGGATTCCTAGTTTTATTACTGTTGGTACAATGACTCATGCTGTTGATCTATATTGCCAATGTCTTTTGTCATTTAGTTTTCTTATGCCCCCAAATTCTGCATCAAATGTGTGGTCTTACTCGTTATGCATCATTGTCTTGATGTTATGTGCTCACTAACATGACTGTTTTTGTATAGCTAAACTGTTTTAGTGCAGCATAAGGATAGAATTAGAAGCACTAATGCATTCATCCAATATTTGCACTTGTTACCTGGAAACTAACTGCCATTATATTGTTTACACAGGAGATTGCAATATCCCTGGCAATGCAACGCTTCTCTATGATATTAATTTTGTTGGAGTTTATTCTGGGAATAGGAGTTTACCAAAAAGATGAAAGTCTAGTGTAGATCATCAAGTGAGTTTCCTCTCGTTATCTTGGAAATGATGTCTTGGATTGATGCTGGGATCGGAATCCAGGAACTTCTTGAACTTCCAGAAGCAGCTTTTTTTTGTATGCACTTGACTCAGCTATGAGATCAAGAGCCTCATAGGTTGGTCATGGCTCATGTGTGGAAATTTACATTTTGAAGAAGTGCATAATAGAGCATATTCTTCACACCCCCTCCTCGGCATGTCATAATCTCTCTGAACTTGATAAAGCGATAAATCCTACTTTTGGGGATTTAAGTAGTAAAAACATAAAAAAGGAGGATTATTCCCTGTTTGAGTGCTAGAAAGTACTCAAATGGGGAGGACAATGGTTTGTGTATGTAAAGTGACTTAGATTAATGGTGGTCATTTACGCATCCATTTTTCATTATGAAGTTAAAGGTCTCCTTGAAATCTTGGAAAACCTGGGGAGGATGAGGTCAATTATGCTTATCAAACAACATTTTCTGCTAGACAATGCATGCTTTAGTTGCAGGAGAAGACAGGAAGACTGGTGTCACGTGTTAGGTGCAGATTTTGGTTACATACTATGATTGTAACTGTGTGATAACGCTACCTAAGAAGATCACTAAAATATAAAATGCCCCACCCATGACATGCATCATCCATCAGCCTCTTCTCCAGGGATTTTCAACCATGTTAGTACTTTTCAAACAAAATGATACTGCATACCAGGCTGTATAAGATACGCGCTAGCAATGGCTCAAAAGGCTAATTGGCACTAACTGCATCACCATTAGATCACCGGGAAGTAAATAGCTCAAGTGAATGTCATTCTCTGCTCCTGTCGTACCGAAATGTTTTCTTTCCGTTGAATGTTCCTGAAAGGAGCTGTTTCTAGAACCTTAAAGAAATGAAGAGCAAACTTTTGAGTATAAGTTATTGATTACTTTACAGTATTCGCCTTTATTCAAAAACATAAGCAGTGGTTTCTTCTGACATGCTCGACTATGCTTGCTTGGAGGTGGGAATTATTCTTTTTCTCACGGGGTGGAATTAAACAATCTCATTGTCAAGAGTAGTTGATTTTCTTTCCCGAGCATGCAGCGACAGCATAAAATTTTTATGTCATTTGGATGTTATCTTTTGATTTGATTTGTCTAGTTAGTCTGCCAAGTTTCTTATTATTAGCTAACAATCATTTTATTCCTATGTGCTAGAGGTTTTACCTCTTACAATTCATATAATCTGCTCTCCCTCAGGAGCCAAAATGTGCTAAAAATACTTATATGTTCGATCATTTTAGCCTCATCTGACAAACTATATCAGTTTGCTGAAATGCATGATTCGGACGCTTAATATACGCGACGATTCACATGGTCTGCCTTGACAGAAATCCCAAGGAAAATTAATGAACATAAAATATGTCCGACAAGGAAGAAAGTTGCTTCTTTTTGTTTTTTCCTTGTGTTATCGGGTGCTTAATCTTGAGGTGGAAATTAAGCGTAGGCATGATTTTTTGAAGCTGTGTGAGAAACTGTATTGCACATGAATCTCTGTTTATATTATTGATACATGTCTTTACGCTTCCTCTGGATCAGAGAAAGGTTGAAGAAAATTGGAAAGAAGGATTCTTTTTCTCAGTTTTGGTTTTGAGTGGATGTGCTTTTGTTGGGAATTTCTCTTCTTTGCCTTTGTCCTTGCCTTCGATTGGGAACCGAATGGATTCCAAATCTTGAGATTTTAAATCTTAACGCCAATGCCTTTTTTACCACACCTTGGGGTTAGGCATTCTTGCTGGTTCAGCCAAATTCTGGCCTAGTATATATATACCATTCTAGCTGAGTGCCTGAAGCTCACTAATGATCAATATAAACAAAACTTCTTTGGACATGGGATTGCTCCTCAGTAGGCAAATTGATTGCTTACTTAAATTAAAACTTTTAGTTACTTTAGATCTGCACCATACATCCTTAATTCCTTGTTATGAACGCTCGTTGGAAATGCAACTTCCTTGGATCACCCAAGCATGGAGACTTGACCACAGCTGTTAACACTATTCAGTCATAAAATAGATTAAAAAAAACATAACATCGTGCACCAGAAAATGAAGTGAAGGAAGCTGCTACTGCTCAAAGTGGCTACCCACAACATTTCAACATCAAATACCTAAACCCATGCTAAAGTAGTCTAGGCCCAACAAAACCACTCACTGCAACGCCACAAAACATTGATTGAGACCATTCAAAAAACCAAAAAGGGTGACGACATTCATCCACTCACTAATCTACTCATAATTTTATTTTACTGAATCATGAGAAAATCCCCCAAGAACGAAGCTGAAAATGAGAAGAACTCTACATGGGAATTTTACAGTGGTTTTTTAACTCGTGAGAAGGAGAAGCAGGTGGATGGGACATTTGCTGTACTCTTAATTTCGGTTGCGTTACATGATAGAGCAAGCATTTGGGTTGTCGTCACTGAAGATGGAGGTGTAGGGGTCCTCATATCTGGTCACGGTGCCTGTGGTGACAGTGTTTTCTACATTCCTGACATAACCAGGAGGAGCCTTCTTGTCATAAGCCTGAACAGCGTAAGGTTGAGCCACTAAATTGTAAGGAACATATGGCCAAATCTCTGCCTTTTTCCCTGTTGACTTTGCCTTCTTCAACACCTTATTTGAATCAACATATCCTGTTACAGTCACCCTTTGTTGTTTTCTGTTTATCTCCACCTTTTTAACCCCTGCATAAATGGCAAACGCAAAAATGAATTTAGTCAGGTTCAAATGTATCACTTTCTCTTCAGCTGCAAAATTAAGAAGAAGAAAAAAACAGTGCAGCGGAAAATAAACAAGAGAGGTGAAAAGGCAGGCAACATACCACTCAATGAAGAAATGGCATTCTTCACCTTAAGTTCACAGCCATCACAGTCCATCCTGACCTTAAGCTCAACAGTCTGTAACTGCTTCTTCTTGTTTTTATGGCCTCCACTTCCCACCAAGTCGGATAAATACTCCAAAGTGCCACTAACTCCCATCTTTTAGGTTACAGATGGTCTCTTAATGGTTCTGAAAATATTCTTCTCCGTAAGTATAAAAAGTCAGAATTACCAAGGCAAGTTTTTGAGAGCTTGACAGAAGATAACAAAACCCCAGACAGATAGTTTCTAGACGAAACAAAGGTGGGGAAGATAGAAATTAGAAGACAAAAAAAGAGGTGTGTTTCTTGAAAGAAAGAACGAAGTAATGTTTATTAATTTATAGTACCACCAAAAACATTTGAAGTGAGAGCTAAACAAGAAGTTACAAGGAGCTTCCAGAAAACAATGGATTCTTTTCTTTCCTTCTAACAAACAAAGAAAGAGGGTGTTAAGGCTGCTCTCCTTCCTTTACTTCCTTACTTCCCTTGAGATCTTTCTCTCACACAGGTCTGCTGCTTATATAGGCCTTTCCATGGCCTGATTCACACAGAGAGAAAAGGGTCGTGGCCCCCCCTACAGCAATAAACAAATATTTTAAGAAGACATGATATTTTTGTTCTTCTGTTTGATGACATTATCCTTCAATAATAAGACATTGTTTGTGTTTTCTTACTAAGAAACCTTTGTTCTTCGGATGCAAGGGAGAAAATGTGGAGGAAAGTTTGCAGCTGTGCCCCTTCTATGTCAATTGTATCTCTTGTTGAGTTGGGTAGTGTCTGCTACCTACCCTGTATTACAATTATTATAAAAAAACAAGTAAAACTAAGGTTTTTTCACGCGTACATTCACATGTAAATCATAATTATGTTTTTTCCTCTTTCTAAAGAAACCAAGATAACCTGAGTAGCTTTTAAATTAGTGAAAGATCTCCTAGAAAACAAAGAAAAAAATAGCAGATCTTGATCTTAAATTAAATTAAATGCTAAAAAAATTAAAAAATAATAATTAAATATTGAAAAATAAAATTAAAAATAAAAAAAATCTCAAAGTAAGAAAATAACAACAAAAAATGGAGGATGATAGTAAAAAAAACTTTAAAAATGATGTTAAATAAAATAAATATCAATTAAAAAATACATACCAAATTTGATAAATTAAAAAAATTAAATAATAATAAAATTTTAAAAAATCAATTTTATAAAACAAATGAACGTGTGAATTTTGTAAACATGAGTTAATATCATAAATTCACAACTCAACAAATTCTAGAACTAGGCTAAACCAAAAATAACAATAAAATATTAAAATATAAAATTAAAAAAAAAATATTTTTTTCAAAGTAAAAAAAATAGCAATAAAAAAAGAAAGGATGGAATTATAAATAAAATTAACTTAAAAATGATGTCAAATGAATAAATAGCAAATAAAAAATAAAAATCAAATCTAATAAATTAAAAGAATTGAATAAGGATTGAATTGAAAAAAATAAATTATATAAAATAATTAAAAAAACATAAATTTAAAGAACATGTACCACGTCCAAATAAAAAAAATTGAATAATTACTGTAGAATTTTGAAAGATTAGGTGTAAAAATAAAAAAGAATAGAGAAAAAAACAACTAGCATTGAACCAGGGGAATTATTCCACACATGCCATCCAAAGATGTAAACCTTTTGTTCTACAAGTTCATATTATTTTTTCTCATAAAAAATAATGTTTAGATGTTGCAAACATGTTTTAAAAAAAAATTATGACTCTAGTTATAACATTGGCTAATAAAAAAGGCAATGATAGAAAAAAATAAATAAATAAAGGCAATCACAATAATTTAGAGGATTTTTTTTTCAAGAGTGAAAAAATCATGTAATTTAATTTTCAACCAATTAAATAAAAAAAATAAAAATAAATTAAAAATAACTTTAGTTAACCCAAGTTAACATGATAAACATGTAATCTGTATAATAAACTACAATTTAAATTACGTGATCATAATAACTCAACAAATAAGGAAAAAAATCACAAAGCCAATTATTATATAAAAAAATATGTTGTGTGATGAAATTAAAAAAGAAAATAAGTAAAAAAATAGAGATTTAAATCTATATTAACATTTTAAACTTGTGTTTCGGGTTTTTATACTAGAAGCATCATACATGAAAACATTACGAGGTTCAATCCGTAATAAATCAAATATTAAAGGATAAAGTTGAAGAAAACCAAACATATAAAAGGTTAAAAGTAACAATAAAAAAAATAAAGATAAAAATGATGTAAAAAATAAATTGAAGGACAAATATAATTTTTTTTTATTGAAGAGTGAAATTAAAAAGAAAAATAACTTTAATAAAAAGATAAAGAAAAGCAAAGGAACAATGACAAAGTCAGAAAATATAAATTTAGATTGGATAATAAAATAAAAAATAATAAAACTTTTATAAACAAGCCAAGAAAAAAATAAAAAATAAAAATTAAATTTAAAAAATATATATGTCATATTAAGATTGAATAATAAAATTAAAATTAAATAAAAATTTTATAAAAAAATATTAAAAAAAATTAAAAAAACTAAGATTTAAAGTTGAAGTATCAATAACAAATAAGATGAACCTAATATTTTCATGGAAGGAGAAAG